>NW_028297227.1:0-25000 GCF_054948205.1 Urtica dioica subsp. dioica | reverse complement strand
CAAGCGATTTAACGTCGAGCCAAGAGCACCGAAGCCTTATTTTGCTCAATGTTCCTCCGCCGAAGAAGATCACGCCCACGAGTGGTCCACCATTAAGGTAGCTTAATTATTTTACGGTAGTAATATGATTTGGTCCCAAAGTAATTTTCAGAGCAACATAGTCAATTCATTTTGTAGCCTTTTCGTCATTTAAAATAAATATCATTTTTTTTAAAATTAAATCTTTTATGTAAGTAAGAACTTTAAAAAAATTATTGCTCAACTTTAACTTTGACAACTTTGTAAGAACTTTAGAAATATTATTGCTCAACTTTAACTTTGACAACTTTGTAAGAACTTTAGAAATATTATTGCTCAACTTTAACTTTGATAACTTTGTAACTATATTAAAAAAAACTAGTTATGTTATAATACCACCATAATTACTTAGTAAGATTGCGTTTTATTTAGAAATTATGACCAACTTATCTAAGTCTTTATATTATTTTATTTATATATATGTTAAGTTATTCAATTGTTGGATTTCACTAAAAGAAAGTGTGATTTTATGTAAAAATATATTAAAATATCATGTCTTGGGCCACTTTACTACAAAAATTAGTTTATGAGCCAAATTATCACGCACATAATAGTTCAAGCACTATCTCTGTTAAAAATAAAAATCTTATAATATGAGTAGTCACAAAACAGTGTTGAGCTTATTGTGTTTTTTTTTTTCAAACACTAAAATGCTATTGCTAGTCTTCCTTCACAATTAGCTAAAAACTTTGATTTTTTTATTTTTATTTGCAAGGTAAGTAATGACGCTTCAGCGTTTCATATAAAGCATATTACTATATATGTAAATATGTTTGATTAAAGCATAATAATTACGAAATAAAATGGTTTTGAAGATTGTAATTATCTATAATATATTGAGTTATATCAACCGTAGTTAGCATAACAAAATTTGATTTTAATAATTTATTTATGTTTTGCATTAGAAATTGTACGAAGAAATGAAAACCCGAATCGAGTCAGCTGTTGAAATAGGAAAGATTCCGGAGGAGGTAAAGAAACTTCACAAGGGATTCGCCGAATGGAATTCCAATGTGAAAAAGAATGATCATCACTCAATAGTGCAGGTACGAAAATTAAGTTGTAGGAAAGAAATAAAGATCATTTTATCAACACAAAGTTGATTAATTATATTTTATTACTTTTCTCCCTCAGATTTTACTAGATGGAAGGGACGCGAAATCCGTAGACAACGACGGATTTCGATTGCCAACATTGGTCTACATGGCACGAGAAAAGCGACCCGATTCACGTCACAACTTCAAAGCCGGAGCCATGAATGCCCTTGTGCGAAATTTTTTTCCGACTCCGTGCTTTCGTTTAATTTATCATTACAAACAATGAACATTTAATAATTTGTTAAATCGGTAATATTAATAGATAAGGGTGTCGTCGGAGATAAGCAATTCGCCGTTTATTCTGAACTTGGATTGCGACATGTACTCAAACAATGCGGACACGATCCGAGAGATTTTATGCTTTTTTCTCGACGAGAAGAGAGGGCATGGATTCGCGTTCGTGCAATTCCCGCAAAACTTCGACAATCTCACGGAGAATGATGTTTATGCAAACATATTCCATGCCGCTAATGAGGTTAGTTGAGTAATTAATTAAAAAATCTTAATTCAGTCCATCCAATAATTAATCTTTTTCTTAATGCTAATTAAGATTGAGCTAGCCGGGTTGGGCGGGTTTGGGGCGGCATTATATTGTGGGACCGGGTGCTTCCACCGAAGAGAGAGTCTAGTAGGAAAGAAGTATTCCAAGGATGACAAGGCTAAATTGGAGATAGTGGAGAAAATTAAAAAAGATAATGAAGTAAAAAGTGTTGGTGATTTAGAAGAATCATCAAAAGCTCTTGCTAATTGCAGCTATGAGAATGGTACTCAATGGGGCAAAGAGGTAATAAACAAGCATTACTATATATTTGTATACTGTTAGAACATTTTTAATTGAAAAAAACCATTTTTATAAAAGGAATTTTGATTTAACCAAAATCTCATCTCTCCTATTCTACGTAATAATTCAATTATTTTTTTTTTCGCAATTGTGTACCCGGACATTAGTGAATTATTAAGTTAGTAATTAATCTCTAGTTAAGAGTAATTTACTTGTGGTGGATCTGGAGGGCGAAGGAGCACTGAATCTCGGCCCGTGTGGTCGAGGCCGAGCAAAGAAAAGGCAAATTTTGGTTGAGGTTAACCTAAATTGCAAATATATGATTTAACCAAAATATCATCAATCCTTCAATTTTTAAATTTTCATACTTGGAACCAATCCGTCTACGCAATATTCACATTAGTGAATTATTAAGTTAGTGATTAATCTCTAATTACGAGTAATCTACTTGTGGCAGATGGGATTGATGTACGGGTGTCCCGTCGAAGACATTGTGACGGGATTATCGATCCAATGCCGGGGCTGGAAATCGGTGTACTACAACCCGAAAAGAAGGGCGTTCTTGGGTGTCGCTCCGACGACTTTGGAGGTGTCTCTCATCCAACACAAGAGATGGTCAGAAGGAATGTCTCAGATATTCATGTCCAAATATTGCCCTTTCACATTCGGCCATGGGAAGATCACATTTGGTGCCCAACTAGGCTACTCTATCTATCTCCTTTGGGCTCCATTTTCGTTGCCAACTTTGTACTATCTCATCGTCCCTTCTCTCTACTTGCTCAACGGTGTTTCTCTTTTCCCACAGGTATGTCGAAAATGCCTAATCTATATTTCTTTTGGGATAATATAATAAAGGTGTCGCAAATTTGGCCATTCCGATTCCACCCGTTTTTATTGGATGTTTAAGCTAAATGAGTTCTTTAGGAAAATAGCTAACTTCAACGCTTGACATTGCTAAATACAAAACGTTTGATAAATTTTAAGTAAATAGCCGCTTTCATACGTAAATCGTATGTAAATAGCCACTTTCATACACCAAACGTTGGCTATTTACATAAGATTTACGTATGAAAGTGACTATTTACCTAAAATTTACCAAATGGCTATTTAACAATGTCAAACGTTTAAGTTGACTATTTTCCTAATTTTCTGTAGCTAAATAGCAATTGAAATTAATGGATTTACAAAATAGCCAATTTTTGTCTAAACTTAGTAACAGCCAAAATAATCTCGTATTAGGTTTGACCCAACGATAAAATATTTAAAGTGATAACTTGGTTATATACATCATCAAAAAAATTTGACGATGTAAATTTGAACCTCGACTATTTTGCTAATCAACTAGCTTCAAATTACTAGTGGAGCAGGCCGGATTTGTGATGTTATATTGCATCCCAGCCCGAGAGCAAGCTCTTAGTCCAAATTGAGCCCCGTATTTTTTTTTTTTAAATGTGTTGTAATCAAACGTTCAAATTCCTTCTTTATATTCTATTTCAGATGTATAGTCCGTGGTTCATTCCTTTCGCGTACGTTTTCGTGGCGAAAAACGTTTACAGCGCTGTGGAAGCCACGAGTTGCGGTAGCACACTGAAAGGTTGGTGGAACTTGCAAAGGATGTGGCTGATCCGAAGGACCACCGCGTATTTCTTCGCTTTCGTCGACATCATCAAGGGCAAATTGGGGTTATCGGAGACACATTTCGCTCTCACCGACAAAGTCGTGACCGAAGACGTGTCAAAGAGGTACGACCAAGAGATCATCGAGTTCGGAGGCTCTAGCCTTGTGTTCACCGCGTTGGCCACGTTGGCGCTCTTTTACTTGTTTGCGTTCCTCGGAGGAATGAAGAAGATTTTCGTGGACGGATCGGAAATCGACAAACTATTTACGCAGATTCTTCTCTGCGGGGTCGTAGTTTTGATCAATTTCCCGGTTTATGAAGCTTTGTTTGCCCGCGGAGACAAGGGTCGTTTACCAACCTCGGTCTTGTTCAAGTCTTTTTTCCTAGCTTCAGCTTTGTGCTTATTGCCTCTATGAGTTTCATTGTAATCAAACTTTTATTCTGTTTCCCAGCAAAAAAAATAAAATAAAATGATGATAATAAGCTGTTAAGCTACATTTATCTATCAAACTTAATTTGTGTAATACAAGAGGATGTATATCCAAAACTACAAAGATCAAAGGGATCTTAAATTACTAGTATTCGATTTTTGTTGTGTATTTAATTTCTTGAAGGTCCAATCTCGACAAAGAGCCTTTGCTTACCTAAAATACCATATTATTATATTTTATAAATTACCTCCACCTTTCATTGGAATAATGACATCTTTCAATCCACAATGTTCAATTGTTATTTAGCTAGAACACCATATTATATTTACAACTTATTTAAAGAGATTTATGCTAATTTTTTTTTTTTTTTTGGAAAAATAGTAGAAAGAGAATTATCTCTCGAGCCTTTGACTTCCTTCTCTGAACTATCATCTCCAACAACATGCATTGGAGTTAAAACATAAAACAATTAGTCATTCCAATAAGGGCGTCTTTTAATACCTTAATAACCTATTATATATTATATATATATATATATATATATATATATATATATATATATATATAAAGTAGAGGAATCTCCTCTACTCACAAAAATATTGTTCCTCCCTTAAAAAAAAAAAAAGAAAAAAAAAGTTCAATGGCGAAGTTGAAAAATGAAATGATGAAAAAATTTAAGTAAATGACGACTTCCATAGTGACCATAACGATGAAGAAAAATAGAGCTCTGATATTCAATCCAAGTACTAATATGAAGGAAAACATGGAATTTCAGAATTCATGGTTCTAAATTTCATTCGAGGTACATTCAATTTTTCGAACATAATTTGAGGTAAGAATGAGATCATATTTCTTTCATCTTTTAGTAGCAAATGTGACGTTTATTTATGAATTGCATTACTAAAGTTGCATTCATATTTTTCGCTACGAACCGAGAACCTTAAAAGTTGATGGTTGCCAAGCTATTTTTTTTTCAAGCTATGTATTATTCTTGGTTAGTTGAGCTCAATTGATTTCACATAATATGAACTCAAAAAGCCGAGGATATTCGATATCATTAGAAAATTACATCACACATTCCCAAAGAAAAATAAGGATCTACATTAAAACTAACATAAGAATAATTTAGAAATTTAAACCAAGGTTTCTTTTTTTTTTTTTGTGTGTTTGTTAATATAGAAAAGATAACTTCCATTTGTCATCGTCATCCAAATTTTGGTTATCGGAGCCAACTATTTCATCATCATTTTCTACAGGTCTGCAACATATCCTAGTCAAACGAACTTCTTCCTGGAATGGCAATATTCACAATATATTTCAATTCATGTTCGTACCGCCTTAAAAAGAAAAGAGAGTGATTATAAATTTATAATAATAACCGTTACTCACCTCCGATTGGTCAAAGTCGTAGCGAACTACGAACTTGCACGTACACTCTGTCGTATCGTGTACATTTCTCTCTATCCTCGCGATACGGGCGTCGATATAGAGATGGTGATTCGGTCTTTCCTGAAAAATGAATGTGCCAAATTTTTTTTAGAGCATTGATTCTCTATATTATCGAGATCTTGTTAAATAACTTGCGAGGCAAGTAATTACCTGAAAGCATAAAACCAAATCGCTGAGCTTGACCTTGTGGCACTCTGATGGTATCAAAGGAATGGATCGCTCTCTCACTCCGTCTCTCAATCTCACCCACTCGTCTTCCTCTTTACCGAAACCCGAAAATCGAACACGCACCTCCTGCGATTATTTACAAATTTTCAAATCTTCGGGTAACATAATCATGTGGAAAATCAAATTTTATTATTATTATATGTTTATCCTGAACTTTCAAACATTTTTGTTCTAAAATTCTATGGTTTTTTACACATATGCTCCGCTACATAAATGACACTTCTAACACGCCCTTGAAATCTTTAAAATATTTTATACGCTTATCGAATAACCAAGAGTGTAGCAAAAATCATACGGAAAATAAAAATACATTTTTATCCTAGGCTTTCAAACAAAATTAAATTTTCACCCCAATTTACATTATATTTTTACATTTTTATCTTAAAACTTCGTACACGCCCCCTGAGATCTGAGTGTAGCAAAAATCACATGGAAGATCAAAAATATTTCTTTACAGTTTTATCCTAAACTTTTCGAACAAAAATTAACATCGCCCCGATTCACATTATATTTTAACATTTTTATCTTAAATTATATGAAACTTTACACATATGCCCCTCCTAAACCCGTCTCTTTAAAATACGTTATACTTTATTCATATATGCGCATATTGAGCTCAAGCGGCAATAATATGTAGGTTTATGAGTAACAAAGAGTGTAGGAAAAGATTAGAATATAGAAATAACAGAGATTTAGATAAGAAGATGAATGAATGTTATATCTTACAGTTTCCCCTGAGTGGTTGATCCTGTAAGTCAGAAATGAAGCAACGTCGTACCTGAAATCACAACAAGGTTTTGTTGAATAAATAAATTTCTCGAATCGAACATAATGATGATGAATTTAGAACTACCATATTCTCACCATGCAGTGTCTTTCTCGGATCGGGCTTCAAATGCCAACTCATGAAGACCCTTAATTCTCTCACTCATATTCCGAGTTCTTTTTTCTTCTGATTCAAACATTTACCTCTGAATCACCTTTAAAAATAAAATGAAAAAATATTTATTTTAAATAAAGTTCAACCTTTGGGGTGTTGAGGGCTTTTGGGTTTCTTCAGCTTTTCGCTGTCAAGTATTGCACACGATTTCCAAATTTTTTCATCTGTTTACAAAAAAAATACAATTTTTCAATCAATTTCCAATTTGATATCATATCTACCTATTAATCTGATTTATCAGTGCTAAAAAAAAAATAATAAAAAAACCTTTAGGCTTTTCGGGTTGCTTGGTCGATTTTAATTTCGAGCTTTCGTGTTTGTCCATGAACCAGTTTTGAACCTTGAACAACGCACAAAAACATCATTCGAAACTCAAAAGAAATATACAAAAATGTTGTGAATAAATAAATAAATAAATAAAGACCTGTTCACATGTTATAACATCAGATTCTCCAGTACGGCTTGAGGAGCAACTGCCAAAAAAAAAAAAAATTATGCTAACAAAGAAAAAAGACAGTTGAAATTTCTATGCTTTTTAATTCCTTGTTTACCTGAACTTTGATGCAAGGTTCTGGAAAAATTGATCATCAAGCGATTTGTATTGATACTCGTTGTATATATTTTCCATTTCAACAATCTGAGGCTAAATGAATAAATAATGAGAAAACTGAAATAGAGAGTGAAGCGAAAGAAAGGCACTTTCTACGACTACTGAACCTGAGATAGAGTGAACTCGGACGGGACTGAGTCCACTGAGTTCGGCGAATCCGAGTCACCCATTTCTGCACTGAAAACCGACTCGGAAGGAGATTCCACCGCCGCGAGAAAAGAAATGCGTTTTAACTTTTAAGGCTATTTTTTAAAAAATATAATTAAAAAAAAAGAAATGCCTTATATTAAAAATATAACTTTCTAGAAACTCCATGATATATCTCAAAACGACGTCATATTCAGACTCTGTAGATCCTCTCTCTCTATCTCCGTCGAAACAACTTTTTTTTTTTTTTTTCTACACAATCTCCAAAGGTAACAAAACTACTTAATCCTTTCTTTCTTTCTTTGATTCAATTTATCTTTCAATCAAATTCAATAGCTTTTTCTTATTTTGAAGTCGAAGGTGTGATTTCAGATGACTATTTCCTTTCAATTTATCTTTGATGTTTATGGTTTCATGCTTTGAAAAGCTTGTTATCGTGGTTCATTGTGATCAATATAATTCATATACAATTGTAATCCCTTATCAATTTTTTTTTTTTTTTGGGGATAATTTGTTTCCTCTTTCTCTCCCACGAAGTTTCTCTATTTGCCCTAACTCTCTTAACATATTATGAATTCGATCATATTTTTTTCTCAGGCATTTTCTTGAAGATGTCCGTACTCCCCGGAGCTCTCACCGTTCTCAACTCTCCTCGATTAGCACCGCCAAGTATGCTTAAATTAATTAATTAATTAAATTATTCATTCTAAATTTGCGATCTTTTAAGTATAACCCTCAAAACCTTGCTCAGAACAAAGCTCTTTTAGGGGTTTCGCTTTCAGAGCTAGTTTCAGCTTCTCATAACTAGGAATAGGATAGCTCGGAACTGAAACAATTAACCGTTTTTATTAATTTGTTTATGTTGATATATGTGTTCAACTTTAGCTAGAGTAGAACGAGTCAAGCTAGGCAAACTCAACCCGAGAAGTGTGGTATCTTTCAATCCACTACAAGTAAACCATTTCTCGTTGAGACGAAATCGAAATCGAAGACGGTCTAGTAATATTCTCATATGCGCTTCGGCTTTGGTAAAAAGCTCTCTGTCTTTTTTTTTTTTTTTTTCTGTTTTTCCCTTCATTCCCACGAGGGCCTCGGGATATGATCGTAATTTTGATCGCTCGCTCTCGTTTCGCAGAACGCTAGATGTGCTTCGGAGCAAACCCAGACTGTCACTCGAAAAGCTCCAACGATGACCCACATGCCGAGTAAAAAACCTTTTCCGAAAGTTCTTGATTCTTGTACCTTTCGATGTGGATGTGCAATTTTGATTTTGATTTCGAGTTTTTTTTTTTTTTTTTTTTTTACGCAGCCAAGGATAAGTTACCGGATCTCGATGATGGAGGGACGGGATTACCGCCCCGTGACGACGGAGGTGGCGGCGGCGGCGGGGGCGGTGGCGGTGGAAACTATTCCGGCGGGTTTTTCTTTTTCGGGTTCCTCGCTTTTCTTGGCTTCTTAAAAGATAAAGAGACCGAGGATCCTTCGGAAAGGCGGAGGAGAAGATAAGGGAATTTTTATTTTATTTTATTTATTATTGTTATATAATCTATGGTTTTTTAAAATGCTCAAAACTATAGAATTGGTCTTTTTTTTTTTTTTTTTGTTGTATTCTTTCATAGATGATGCATATTCCTTAGAGAAAATCTCTTTTGACGCTACGAACATCGACGATGATAAGGTCAGTGACATGCGTGTTTCCATTCGCATCGTGATTAATTTCGTATAATTCCGATTTCGAAATAAACTCGGTCGTTACGTCTCGGTTCGATTATACGTTAAAAAATATCTTACCATACGAAGCTTTTTCTTCATTAGCGAAACCATGAATAAAAAATCTCGCAAAAATAAAATCGGTCGTTACGTCTTGGTTCGATTATACGTTAAAAAATATCTTTACCGTACGGAGCTTTTTCTTCATTGGCGAAACCATGAATTAAAGTCGGGTTCGCTCGAACGCTTCATTTCGCTCTAAAAAAGGAAGGCCTCGCCCGAACCCTTCGTTTTGATCTTCAAAAGCCGGGCTCGCCAGCCTCGCCCGAACCCTTTGTTTCCATCTAAAAAAAGGGGGCTTCGCCCGAACCCCTCGTTTCCTTCTCTCTGAGGGCCTCGCCTGGACCCTTTGTTTTCATTTCAAACAAGGGGCCTTACCCGAACCACCCTTTTCTATCTCATGAGTGGGACCTCGTCCGAACCCCCAGTTTCTATTTCGTAAAGGGGGCCTCACCCGAACCCCGTTTCTATTTTGTAAATGGGGCCTCGCCTGGACCTCCATCTTTTTCTATTTCGTAAAGGGGGTCTCGTCCGAACCCTTTGTTTCCGTCTAAAAAAAGGGGGCCTCACCCGAACCCCTCGTTTTCTTCTATCTGAGGGCCTCGCATGAACTCTTCGTTTCCATTTCAAACAAGGGACCTTACCCGAACCACCATTTTTTATCTCATGAGGGGGACCTCGCCCGAACCCCCAGTTTTTATTTCGTAAAGGGGGCCTCACCCGAACCCCCATTTCTATTTTGTAAAGGGGGCCTCGCCCGAACCCCCTTTTTTCTATTTCGTAAAAGGGGCCTCCCCCAAACCCCCTTTTTCTATTTTGTAAAAGGGGACTCGCCCGAACCCCCTTTTTCTATTTCGTAAAAGGGGCCTCGCTCGAACCCCTTTTTTTCTATTTCTTAACGGGGGTCTCGCCCGAACCCCATTTTTTCTATTTCGTAAAAGGGGCCTCACCCGAACCCCTTTTTTTCTATTTCGTAAAAGGGGCCTCGCCCGAACCCCCCATTTTGGTGTGCCGTCTAAATAACTAAACCCTTTTTTCTTCTTCTTTTAAAGTGCATTGTCTCTAAACAACTTGATTTCAGGGATGAAAGTGTAACTTTAATAATAGTTCATGGGCTATTTGCATTATAAAAAATACAAAATAATAATAAAAAAAAAAAACGACCGACTTTGTAAGCAAACAAATGGGGAAGAGAAACTGGAAGTTTCATTTCATAGCAAAAAGGCTCTTTGCAGTTTCCGATCTACATTTCAGAGAAGTATGAAATGATAATACCAAAGCCAAAAAAAAAAAAAAAAAAAAAGGTATCGAGTGTTAATAAACTTCGTCTTATTTTGTAGGTCTCGTCCACGTAGTTTCCGAAGTGACGGTATTTCCATAATAAACCTGCTTCGACGATTCGTCCCAATAAACCTGAAGTTATTAACCAAAAAATTAGAGTGTCAGCAAACATAGATTACCGTTTGATTTAGATAATCAACCAGCTAATAGAAAGTTTACCTTCCACCCGGTCGGGAGGCCCTTCGAGTGTTCACTCAATTGCGGGTTTGGCTCTTCGTCCTTATGTTCATCGGGCGACGTTTGACTTTTACCGCCTTCTTTTGCTTTTTGAGCTCTCCTGCGTTTCACTCGCTCCCGCCTATAGATACACAATCGCATGTCAAACATATACAATGATTAAATATAAATAATGCTAATCATCGAGAAAAGTAGGCGATACCAGTCACCACCGAGCGGCTGAAAGTTGGCGTTAGCTTTGGCCTCTCCGCTGGCAATCTGTTGAGCACGCCATTCCTGCGAACAAATAAACAAAATAAATGAGTATAAAATAAAAAAAATAAATAAAATAGACCATTGTAGAGAAATTCATTAAAAGTATTAAAAAAGAGAATACCTCTATTTCCTTTTGACGCTTCCTCTCCAACATCTCGTACGCAGTTTGCGGTTCTTCCTCAGATTCGAGCAACTCTTCTTTCGCCGCCTTCCACTGGTCAAAGTCAAACACCATAAACGGCAGTGAGTACAATAAAAAATAATAATAATAATAATAGTAAATTGGCATGCTCGGGATGGGACTTCTTGAAAATAATTTTTTTTAAGAAATAGAATTCTTGCTCGATTTCTTGAAAATAAAGAAAAAGTGGATTAGCTTACTTTGTTAACGAGACTTGAGACTTTCTTACTCGGTCTCGACGTTGTGGGTACTGCATTAGCCCGCTTTTTCGTCCGTGCAACTGAAAAAAAAAAAAAAAAAAAAAAAATCGGTCAGAATTCCATTTACGCCCATCGGAAGAAGAAAATTCTTCTGCATACTGCTAGGCCTTAGATATTGACGGTATTATCTCAATTACAGATATGGGGTGTTAAATATAGAATACCAGGAAGTTAACTAGCATTTATATTAAGAGGAATTAGCAGAGACAAGAAATATGAAATTGTAATAGAAGTTAAAGAGGAAGAAATTCTTATTTGGAGAGCTCGGACCTCTCAAATGTTCGATATCAATCTTTGTAATTCTTACGTTTTTTATTTTCAGAAAGACAACAAATACCAGTTCGTATAACGTACCATGCTCTGTAATTGGAAAATTTAACTTGACGCATGAATTATTTTAAAAAAAAAAAAAAAATTGAGTAAAAAACCTTTCTTTTTTACCTTTTGTTTGACCCTTGGTCTCAGAGACACCAGAGACTGGATTAGTCGTCGGAAACGGAACACTCTCGTGCGGCGAAATGACCGGAGGTGCTTCGATCACGGTTGCGTGGCCCGCATCGACGGCCGAGATCGCAGCAGATCCCGAGCCATCGGAAACAAGATTCCCGTACGTGATCAGAGTACCCTCGCCTTGGAATTGGGAAGCCTCGGTGCCGCTAACTCCGGGAACCGGAGGTATTGCTCTGTCTTGAAACTCGTAATAAGAAACGGGAACGATGTGATTGGTTGCCTCGGGAAGTGTGCTCGGAATAGCACCGCCGTAGTAGATCGGCGCTTCCGTAACTTGTCCGTAGAAGCTTCCGGTAGCGGTGACTTCGGTCCCAGCTTGACTGTAATACGCGAAATTCGCATCCGGGTACGATAAATTATACGGGTCCGCGTACGGAACGGGCAGCTCGTCGGGCAGCGGCGGAGGAATCTGATCGTTATCCGGCGGCGGCGGCGGGACCCACTCGTCGTCCGGGGGGAGCGGGGGCGGAACGGTCATTTCCTGCGGTGGTTCCGCGGGCTGAATTGGCTCGGAGAATTCAATGGAGCGTGATTTCTCGACATTTTCTGATGAGGAATCTTCAACTTCCATGTCGACGTCCATGTCGACATCTTCATCCTCGTTGGGGCTCGGACGACCGATAGTTTGCTCATTCGTAGGAGACACGGGACTTTGATCTTCCGAAATTACATAAACGCCCTCCTCCTCGGGGCGAGGAGAAGAATCCTTGTTTCCCGTTCCGTTAGCTTCGAGTCTTTCGGGCTCTGGGATTTCTCGACGTGCGTCATCGATAAGCGAAGATTGTGCGAGCTTGTATATTTCAAGATTAATGGAATCCTCGAGCCGATTGAGCTGCGTTTCGCAATGAGCCCAGAAGTGATGTAGAGTCGACCCGAAAGCGGACAGCGTTTTGATATCGGAAAGTCTAATCTCAACTTCCAAAGTGTACCTAGCGATGCAATCCAGATTCTCGTTCTTCGGCCTGAAACGTAAATTAATAAAAAAAAAATCAAAATGAGGCAGATGAACAGTGTGCCAATCGAAGATTTAAAACGAAAAGAAAAAGACGACCAGTTTACCTATGAACCGAGTTCAGCCTCTCTAACAAAGACTCGCAATGTCTCGCACAATTGGACGAGAGGTCTATTCCCATCTCGTCGACGAACTTCTCGGAATCGGCTTTTACGGTATTCTCGTCTAAAGATGCATCGGCGAGCCCGGAATTTGCGTAATCGTTGCTCCAATTCGCATCATTCTGACCCTCATTTGTTCCTCCTACGTTACACTGAACCGGATTCAAACTCGGGTCTTGCGTAGGAAAAATGATGTCTGTCGTATCGGGAGTTTCGTTATTAGCAGACACCTCGGCTTCTCGAGCCAACACTTCGGGTATCACCCAAGAAGTTTCTCCGGTTGCGACATTCCAATAATAGTATTGATTAGTTTCTTCGTCCATCACCGTCTGCCAGCCTGACCTCGCGTCTCCATTCAGCTCGAGATCCCCAATTGAGCCTCTCGTATCATTTCCGTTTCCGTTTCCCGTGTCTGTATCTTCTGGGCCAACCTCAATGTCAAGAGAAGCGATGAACGTATCAATCTTATGTTGTTTGACCTCGTCTGTGTTTTCTTCATCGATTTGACCTTCTCCTTTTGAAGCCCCAGCCTGGTAATCAAACAGAAAAAAAAAAAATTGGGGTGCAAAACAAAATAAAATTCTTCCCATTTATTTTACTTTTTTTAGAAGGAAATTAAAGAGGATAAAAGAAGTTCAGTTAAAACGAATAAAATAAAAAACTGGAGAGCGCTAGGCCAATCTCAAATGAGATCGAACAGGCTAAGGAAATAAAAACAGAATTCAAAGTCTAAATCCGAAGACATATCTGGGCTCCAAACATATTCTCCCAGAGATTTTCATAGTAAAAAACTTTGTGGGTTTGGTTCCAATACGCCAGCAAGAGACCAAGAACGCAACCCTGGAACAATAACCTTTGGACCATAAACTGGAATTTTTTTTCCCTAATTGTCTATATTGCTTAGTGACCGTGAGACCAATCTATTCACCCAAAGTGTTAAAATATGATCCTATGATTATCTATATAAAACGATTAGCCCATTTCAAAGCGCTACTATAGTATAAACACGGAAGTTTATGCATTAATACAACCAACAGTCAATAACAAGGGAAGACAATTACGAGTCATTTTAAAATGGACAAAGCGAGCTATAAGCGATTGACTATACCTCATCTTTATTCCCCGGAGAGGATGCTTCCTCGATAGGCCTGTCACCGGATTTCTTGTCCGAGTCGACCTCCGAATCTTCATCACTATATTGACCAAGCAATAGCAGCGGATTTTCTGGTTGACCTGAAGAAGAAAAACAAAAAAGAAGAAACACAAAGCGAAATACTAACATGTCAAACACACTTTGGAGTAGCTCAGGTACATGACATCCATATAACTTCAGATAATTTGAATCTTCGTATACTATATTGATTGAGTTTATAAAAAAAATAAAAAATAAAAAAAATTATGATCTGAGCATATATTATTCCATGAAGCCACACCTACACATGAAAGAAACCCGTCAGCAGCGTTCAAGCGAAATAAAGCCAGAGACAAACGAACCGATATACAGATTTCCTAGCAGAAATGCGTCGACCCGCCCAAAATGGACCTAAACCATTGCAAGAGATTCAGAGTTCACTTTGGAGGAGCTCAATCAGATCTGTCAAAAAGAAAAAAAGAAAGAAAAAAAACAAATCTCGGCGGGGCAATTGCGAGCAAGAAAAACGACCAAGCCCTGAGGGTTTTTTTATAGCATCCAATATATTTTCCGAGCAATACAGTCGTAGAGCACATATGTCTCTCTTCAACAGTCCTTTCGAAGAAGAAAAACTGACACGAAACCCACCTGAAGTAGATGGTGAATTGGGTGACCCAGCTCCGTGTTTTTTCGGCTCCTTATCTACTTCGACTTCATTGTCTACACTCGAGCGACCCAAATCTCCTAACATTCCGAAGAAGAAAAATAATGTGAAAGAGAATCCTAATATACAAGAGAGATAAAAAAACTCGATGAGCTCGTATCCCAAAAGTACTATGAATAGAACAGTTTGCTTAAATAAATGCTTCACAAATACTAATAACAATGTAACCAAAGCAAAACACACATTAGATTCTTCTCCAAAGAAAAAGAAACGAACTTTGCTTCTCACTGATAATGCACAATCTTCTCCAACAAACCAAAACCTAATCAGCTACATATGAATATCGTTTACGACTATAAAAATAAAAAACAAACTAACCTAGAAACAAGAAATTTCAAGCACTGAAACCGAAGAAAAACGGAACAAATCTCCAGAAATTTGAACAAAGTAACCAATGATTTTCACTAATATGATATGAGTGAGTTCATGAAAAACGCACCGATGGAGGGCTCGGCGAAGAGGTCGAGCTTGAATCTGCGACCGGCGTTGGTCTTGGCGGCGTGACGACGCTCCTTTCGCTTTCCCATCCCTTCCGATTCGAATCTCTCTGGAATCGGTTAGGGTTTTGATTTGGGGATTTTGAGATATTATTAGGGCTTTTGTTCCATGATAGATTTTTGTCTTTGTTTCTCTTTTATATTTTTAAAATAGAGATTATTAAAGTCCCCGCCAGAATGGCCGCTCACTTATTTTTCCCTCCGCCGTCACGTCGGCTGATAAGCTTTAGGTGGGGCCCACATTAATTTTTTTAAAAAAAATATATATGTGTGTATGACATTTTATTCTCGAAAATGTAAAAAAACTCGAAAAATAGACCGGTTGAATAGAAAATTAAAAAAAATGAAGTAAGTGAGAAAATTACATGCGATGCGACATAGGTGTTTTTTTTTTTTTTTTTTTTTTTTTTTAAGTAATCACTAGAATTTTTAGCGCAAATATAGTGTGTCAAAAAATGTGTTTAATGTTTATAAAAAAAAAAAATTAAATATGTGTTTTTTCTCTTCCTTTTTTTTTTTTTTTTTTTTTGAGGAAAAATGTGTTTTCTCTTTTAAACTGTTATGTTTTCACTAAATGTTATTCATGCATCCTCTTTTTACGTTTTCTTTTTAGTTTTCAACCCTCAAATTATTTTTAATTCAAATAATACAAAGAATATATAATGGATTCCTTTAAAAAGTTCCCAAACTTTTAAGAATATATTCAGACCGAACCAAAACTCCGATTATAACTGGGAGGTAATGTTCCACTCACACATCAAAAGAGAAATTCGATATAATTTTTAGTCCGGTGAATGAACGAAATATCAAACATGTTTTACACATTATTTAAAAAAAAAAAAAAAAAAAAAAATTGATGCATTATACACGACCGTTAGGTAGTAGTACTATTACTATACACGCCCTAGCTACCTTAGCGTAAATCATGATTAATAAATGAATTGATGCAAAAAAATTAGATAAAAATAAATAAATGAATACTAATAAATAAATAAATAACATGAAAAAACTATTTGTATTTTTCAATGTCTAGACAAATGTATTTTATAAGCTTCCAATTTAATAACGACAAAAATAATACCAATGCAGATGAAAACGACATATTATTTTTATTAATATTATTATTAGTTATTATTATGCTGATAAACTACACTGTCGTCAGGCTGTTTCAATTCAGCTATATTATTATTATCTCTCAGATTCGTCACCTTTCTCAAAAACCACTGCTTTTGGAGACCCAAAAAAAAAAAAAAAAAAAAAACCCCAACTATTCCTTACTGCGAAGTCTCTCAAAGTACGTTTCCTTTTCTCTGTTCTTTTCTCCATAATTCGATTATTCTTTTTTTGCAGTTATCAAGCCTTGTTGTGTTTTTTTTTTCGGTCGTGGTAAAATAGATGATTGTATTTGTTTTTTTTTCTTTTTCTTTTGCTTTATGGTACTATTGAGTTTGTTGTGTTTGTCTGGTATAAAATTTGGGATCTTGGATCTGGGTTTGTTTCTCAATTTTGATACTAGTTAGATCGGTTCGGTTGGTTATGGGTTTGTTTGTGTTTGACTTATTAGTTTCTGTGTTCAACAGAGATGGGTTGTCATATGAATAATCTCCGAATCATGGTTTAATGCGATCAAAAAACTTTAATTGATTTGTGAATTAGAAGAGTTCGAAGTCTAGAGATTGATATTGAGAATTCAGTATCAACATCGAGGTTGTGTTTCTATAACAATAAAAAATTGACATGGCTTTACAATCTATTGCCTAAATTTTTTTTTTTTTTTTTTTTGTTCAAATGCCCACAGAAGATTTATTCAGTGATATTTTGAAAGTTCACTCATTTGCATAAATTAATTGGCTCTGCAACTTGAAAGTCAAGATCTTGCAGATCTGTGTGGTCCTAATTTGATTTTTTTTTTCTTTCTTTCGTTTTGGCCACCATATTTACCAAAAAAACAAATATCTTCTCTCATGGATTTCAAGACTTACAATTTATCACACTGCAAGTGTTATCTCTTTCATTTAATGTTTGGAATTAGACCCACTTTACGAAACTCGGTGCTTTACGAAATTACTCAGGGAAATTTTACTCCGGAAAATAAAATACCGAAGATCATATTTCCTCGGATTAAAAGCTAGGAAATGGTTCACAGGTCAGCTCGTTGTTCTCGTGGTTCTTTTTTTTTTTTTTCCTCGATATATTTTTCTAGTCTCGTAAATGTTGATGGGTATTGTATTATATTCCTCGGTTTTGAAGGTACAATGGAGCGTGTTAAATCGGAGAAGAGATAATGTTGAAGTGCTTCGACGGAGTAAAGCATGTTTTCCTTTCCTTTTTACGGTGCTGCGATATCGACTTGTATAGTCAATCTCGAGGCCTCGACGACCCCGAAGTGCTAGCCCGCGAGACCGTTTGTAATGATCGCTTTAACCGTACTCAGAATATATATATATATATATATATATATATATATATATATATAATTTTTAAAAAAATTAATGTTGGATGGTTTTTGTGTCGGATTTGCTGGCAGTTAGTGTGAGCGAGATTGAAGCGCTTTATGAACTTTTCAAGAAGATTAGCAGTGCCGTGATTGATGACGGGTTGATTAACAAGGTAGGTTTGTTATCTCTCGATTCGTTCTTTGTGATATCTACTTTTATTCGGTCCCGAATCTGCTTGAAAACTACATTTTTTTTTTTTGTGACTAAACAATGCCTGATAAAATTTGAATCACTTGCCGTTTCGTTTAATTTATTGCAGGAGGAATTTCAACTGGCTTTGTTCAAGACGAATAAGAAAGAGAGCCTATTTGCCGATCGGGTACTTTTTCGATACTTTATTGTATTCTTTTCCGTTTTTAGCTTCTTTTTTTCTCTTTCCATTCCAAGATGTAAATTTTTAAAACTATTTTAATTTCAGGTTTTCGACTTGTTTGACGTAAAGCACAATGGAATATTAGGTTTCGAAGAGTTTGCCCGTGCTCTCTCCGTATTTCACCCGAACGCTCCGATTGATGACAAGATCGGATGTATGTTCATTCGATCTATTGCGTATATAATAAACACGTCAATTTTATTGGTTTAATTATCTCCCTTTACATTGCTCTTTTTTTTTTTTTTACAGTCTCTTTCCAGCTTTACGATCTGAAGCAACAAGGCTTTATCGAGCGGCAAGAGGTAAAAAAAGAACCCTTTTTGTTTTGATCTTTTCAAGTCCGATTATGTTAGTTAGTTTTAAATTAAAAAAAATGATATTTTTAATTTCGATTATGAGTAATTAGGTGAAGCAAATGGTAGTGGCTACTCTTGCTGAATCTGGCATGAACCTTTCGGACGATGTAATTGAGAGTATAATCGACAAGGTGATTATATACTATTTATCTCGAATTTTAATAATAACGAATAGTTTTTATTTTTCTATTTTTATTATTTATTTTTCATTTTTTTTTTTGGATAGACATTTGAGGAAGCGGATACGAAGCACGACGGGAGGATCGACAAGGAAGAGTGGAGAAGTCTCGTTCTTCGACACCCCTCGCTCTTGAAAAATATGACCCTTCAATACCTCAAGTAAGTTTAAACATTTAAATTTTTTTTATTTAATGATTTCTATGGGAGATATGAAATGAAGCTATGAATATTAATTTTTTGTTATTTTCGACTTTAATTCAGAGACATTACCACAACGTTTCCGAGCTTCGTCTTTCACTCGCAAGTCGATGATACTTAGAATCTTTGCTTAGTCTCAAAAGAGTTGGCATCTTCAGGTTTTTGTGGCTTGGCGTGTAAAGAAATCAACGAAAAAAAGTTTTTTTGTTTATTAGTTTGTGCTATTTGAGTGTTCCTTTATGGTAATTTTCTCAGTGACTGGGATCTCCACATTTTGCTGTCAAGTTTATTAGTTGAAAGTACACTTGTGATTGGTTTTATGTGTTCCTTCTTCATTTATAAAATTTTGGCGATTATTCTTAATTTTAATGTGATGTATATGCCGGGGGGTAAAATGATAGAGCCAAAGATAGTCAAAAACACTTTTTGTCCCTATATTTTCTTTATAGGAACACTATTTAACACTTGGATAAATGAGACTAGTCTCATTTTATTTCCCATCAAGAGAGACTTATAAAGTCGTCAAACATATCAAAGCATAAAACAAAATTCGACTGTTTTCACAGTAATTTAAGAAAGAAGTTTACCTACCAAAGATGAGCAATGTTCTTCAAATAATGACAAAAAAAGTTTGGTATAGGGTATCAGTGATGTCATTAAAATAGTGCACATACACGTTTTTCTCATCAGCCTTTAACAGCTAAGCAACACATCAGAGGACGAGAATTCAACAGAAAGAGAAACCATGCAAAGAGGGTAAGTAAAGATGAAGACCCACCAGTCTAAGCTTTTTGTTAAAACATAAAACCCCGCTAATATTAATCATAGATGTCCATTTCAACTCAAATAAAAGATTACTTAATCTGCCTCTCAGAAGTTTTGGTATTTTTTTTTTAAAAAAAAAGCTCCAAGGACCTAATCAGTAATATAGATTACTCTGTTAAAATGATCCACCAGTACAGAGAAACCATGCAAAGAGGGTACGTAAAGATAAGACCAACCAGACTAAGATTTTTGTTAAAACATAAAACCCCACTAGTCCATTTAAACACAGATAACATGATTACTTAATCTGTCTCTCCGAAGTTCTGGTATTTTTTTAAACAAACAAAAGCTCCAAGGACCTAATCAGTAAAACATAGATTACTCTGTTAAAATGACTCGACTAGAAAGAACATTATCACAAAACCATCAAAGAAGCATTTGCAAAAAAAAAAAAAAGAGTAAACTAAATAATAATATTCGCAAAACAGAACAACAATTCATCCTCAAAATAGCCACCAGGCTAAGGTGGTCAGGTTTTTGCAAAACGAAAACAAAACCCTCACACTAAAAAACACTTATATATGTAAAACAAAAGTCACTAATCATCATTATGAAATTAAAAAAAAAAAAAAAGCTTAATCAACCTCTTCCATCTTGGACCCCTCGGTGTCGGCTTCCTCGAGCGGCGGCATCTCGGCGTCGGCTTCTCCGGCGACCGCCTCGTCCTCGTCGATGCTCAGCCCGAGCTTGAGCATCCTGTGAATCCTGTTCCCGAAAGTGTTCGGGTCGTCGAGGCTGAACCCGGAAGTCAACAGCGAGGTCTCAAACAGCAACAGAACCAAGTCCTTGACCGACTTGTCGTTCTTGTCCGCGTCGGCTCTCTTCCTGAGCTCGTCCATGATCGGGTTCTCCGGGTTGATCTCCATCGTCTTCTTGCTCGACATGTAACCCGCCATGTTGTTGTCCCTCAGCGCCTGAGCTTTCATGATCCGCTCCATGTTGGCGGTCCAGCCGTACTCTCCGGTGACGAGGCAGCACGGAGAATCGACGACTCTGTCCGAGACCACGACTTTCTCGACCCTGTCGCCGAGGACGTCCTTGATCACCTTGCACAGACCCTCGAATTTCTCCTTCTGGGATTCCTTTTTCGCCTTCTCGTCCTCGCTCTCGTCGAGTTTCAGACCCTCCTTGGTGGCCGAGACGAGCTTTTTCCCCTCGTACTCCTTGAGCTGACCCACAGCGTACTCGTCGATCGCGTCGACCATGTAGAGGACTTCGATCCCTTTCTTCTTGAGGCGTTCGAGGAACGGCGAGTTTTCGACGGCCTTTTTCGACTCTCCGGTGATGTAGTAGATGTCGGATTGGCCTTCCTTCATCCGGGTCACGTAGTCCTTGAGGCTCGTGAGCTCGTCGCCGCTCTTGGTCGAGTGGTATCGGAGGAGGTCGGCGAGCTTGCTCTTGTTGGTCGAGTCCTCGTGGATCCCGAGCTTGAGGTTCTTCGAGAAGGACTCGTAGAACTTGTTGTAGTCCTCCTTGTTCTCGGCGATCTCGAAGAAGAGCTCGATGCACTTCTTCACGAGATTCTTCCGGATCACCTTCAGGATCTTGTTCTGCTGGAGCATCTCTCGGGAGATGTTGAGAGGGAGATCCTCCGAGTCGACGATCCCCTTGATGAACCCGAGGTACTCGGGGATGATCTCCTCGCAGTTGTCCATGATGAAGACTCTTCGGACGTAGAGCTTGATGTTGTTGGGCTTCTTTCGGGTGTCGAAGAGGTCGAACGGAGCTCGTTTCGGGACAAAGAGGATGGCTTTGAACTCGAGCTGACCCTCGACGGAAAAGTGCTTCACCGCCAAATGCTCTTCCCAGTCGTTGGTGAGCGACTTGTAGAAAGCAGCGTACTCTTCCTTGTTGATCTCCTCGGGTTTCCTCATCCAAATCGGCTTTTGCTTGTTGAGGAGCGACCACTCGTGAGAGACTTCCTTGATCTTCTTCTTCTTCTTCTCTTCCTTTTCCTTGTCCTCGTCGACTTCCTCGACCTTCCCTTCCTCGTCCTCCTTCTTCTCCTTGTCTTCCTCGTCCTCGTCGTCCGAGATTTCCTTCTCGGTCGTCTTCTCGACCCAGAGAGAGATCGGGTAGCTGATGAACTCAGAGTGCTTCTTGATGAGGTCTTTCAGGCGGCGCTCCTCGAGGTACTCGAGCTGGTCCTCCTTCAGGTGGAGGCAGATCTTGGTTCCGCGGCCGAGGACCTCGCCGGAGGTGTCTCGGGTCACCGTGAACGACCCGCCCGCCTGAGACTCCCAAACGTACTGCTCGTCGTCGTTGTGCTTCGTGGTCACAATCACCTTCTCCGCGACGAGGTAAGCAGAGTAGAAACCCACTCCGAATTGTCCGATCATGCTGACATCAGCGCCGGCGGCAAGGGCCTCCATGAACTCCTTGGTTCCGGACCTGGCAATGGTACCAAGGTTGTTCACCAAATCTGCAAAAAAAACGACGCATAAAAAATCGATGAACAGATAAACAAATAAATGAAAAAAGAAATTTAAGTTGATTTTAATAACTTACCAGCCTTGGTCATTCCAATACCACTGTCGATGATGGTGAGAGTGTTGTTGGTCTTGTCAGGGATGATGTGAATGAAAAGCTCCGGCTGAGAGTCGAGCTTGGTCTTATCGGTAAGACCCTCGAAACGGATCTTGTCAAGAGCCTATTATACACACACACACACAAACCAATCAATACACAGATCACCATCACGTTTCAAACAAAAATCAAATACCAGTGACTATAGTATAGACCAAAACACTTATTATTTGAACGTACACCATTTTGACCTAAATCGATCCAAACAGAAACATCATTTCTAAGCAGTATCATCAACTAGCAGTGAAACCAAATTTAATCATTCTCAGTCTGCATATGACAAGAAACTTAAATTTTCCTATACAAATCGTACACTTCACTAAGCTTTAACCTCATTTCTACCACTAAAACCGTTCTAAGCAGTATCAAGTAGCAGTGAAACAAAATTTAATCGTTCTCAGTCTGTATACAACAAGGTACTACAATTTTCCTATACAAATCGTACTCTTCACTCAGCTTTAACCTCATTTCTACCACTAAACCGCTCATTTCGGAATGATAAAACAAAATTGCTGATCTGAGACAAAAACACAACCCTAAAAAATCATGCGAAACAGGTGATACTAGAAATGATTTAAAGAAGAGCGAAACGTACATCGGAGGCGTTACTGATGAGCTCACGGAGGAAGATCTCCTTGTTGCTGTAGAAAGTGTTGATGATCAAGCTGAGAAGCTGGTTGATCTCGGCCTGGAAAGCAAACGTCTCACACTCCGCCATGGTTTTGAGAGAGATCTGAGAGAGAGAGTGAAAATATTTTTTGAACTGAGATTTAAGAGAAACGAAATGAGCGAAGATACAATGGAAGAAGAGAAAGCGAGGTTTTATATTTAATTTTCTAGGGTTTCTAGATTCTTCTATTAGACCTATTCTTTTTGGGAAATTTCTCGAATTCGTTTTTATGTTTTAATTCATGCCACGTCGGATCAAGCCGGTCTAACACGCAAAGCGGAGATTCTGTTTATTAGGGCCCAATTGTCGGCATGGCCCAAAATTAAATATCTCTTTTCATGGGCCGGCAATTATTTGACCCGAATATAAATATAAATAAATAAATGAAGACTTGACAAAAATGACACTAATATCAAAATTTTATGATGATATCGTATCTAAATTATTCGAGTTTAACACGTCAAAAAATTAGGAATAAAATTTAAAATATCTTAAATGAAAGATAGTGACATTTATTCCTTATTAATGATATTTAGGTCCAATTCCCTTAAACAAAAATTGTATTTGATTTTGATCATAATGGTAAAACTTTTTAGTCATATGAAAGTGAAGCGTAGTATTATTATGAGAATAACGTATGTCAAACGTCTAATATAAATGTACTTAAAATGAAAGAAATGAGGAGCTAGGGCTGTACAAAACCGAATCGAAAATCGGATAAAACCGATATCCAAACCGAACCGAAACCGAAATTTGGAGCCACGTCAGCTAACCGAAATTCGGATTCGTTTACAAAACTGGACCGGATATCGGATTTGATTTTGAGAAAATCTGGATATCGGATATTTAACCGATTTTTTTAATTAAAAATAAATATATATTAAAACAAATTTATGTCACTATTATTAACACATGATGGTCAAGTTGTCATAGAAGAACAAACTTCTCATATATCAACTCATACTGCTACTATAACTTGATTATGTGATCTATAAATGTATCATACAAATTCAATTGGTGTATGGTTTATTATGATCATTAGGGTAGTAATTTTAATTTTATATTATGATATTTACATGTGCAGGTAGTTGGATACAAGTGTCATTTTGAATTTTTTTTTTACTCAGTTTAGATTATGTATTGTCATTTTGGAGCTTTATAAGAGTCGTTTGTACTCGTTTTTTGGATTTTTACAAACCGGATTTGGATTTTAGAAACTGGATATCCATTTTATAAAACTGGATATTAAACTGGATATGGAATTGTACAAACTGGATAACCGAATTTTAAAAATTGGATACTGGACTGGATACTAGATTTAAGAAACCCGATAATCGAATTTCGGTTTTAGACTAAATTGGACCGGATACTGGACCAAGTTTTTAAAAACCGAAAATTCGGATTCGGATACTAAAACTGTCAAAAACCGAACCGAACCGATCCAGTTTCATCCCTATGAGGAGCTTTGTTTTGAACCAATGATACAAGTGCGCCGTTAATTTTTTTTTTTTTTTTTAATAATGAATGGTAATAATCCGTTTATTATAAAGCTAAAGCTTTATCTGGTCAATTTTAGTTCATGAATCCATATATATTAACCTCAAATATTTATAAATAAACAAATAAAAAAAATAACCCTAAACTATTTTATCTTTTTTACAGCATGAACTAATGCCTTTTTGTAGTCTTTATAATGCTTTGATCTCAAATGTAGAAAACAAAAAAAAAAACAAAAAAATTGTTTCATCTCATAAATCAAAGTAAACAGAAAAAAAAAATAATAATTCATCATTATAAAATTTAGGCGTGGAAACATTATGACCATAGATACGTAAAATAAATATGTATGGTGCCTATAGTGTATACATCGCTTATTATTAAAATAAATATATATAAAATTATAAATCCTGTGGTCTAGAATGGCTCTGGCTCCGTCGGGACAAACACTGAATAATAACTCTCCCATGTTCTTCCA
>NW_028297226.1:0-90873 GCF_054948205.1 Urtica dioica subsp. dioica | reverse complement strand
AAAAAAAAAAACATTGCCACCGTATCGAAACCCTAGCCGCTAAGAGGGAGCTGGCGGATATCGGGAGGTTGATGCAAGTGTTGATGGACGCTGGACCGCTTCTGCAACTCCCCTCGCCGCCGGACCTCTACTACAGTGGGAAAAGTCCGGCGCTGGTTCCGATGAGGTCGGGAATGAACGAGCGGCAAACAATATAAGCTTATTAGAATGAAGGGGTTTGGTTTTTTATTCTCGTGAAAGGTTTAATTAAGATTTTTTTTTTTGAAGGATTTTGCGTGAAGAAGATCAGGAACGAAGATGGAAGGCATTTATTATTTGGGTTTCTATATGGAAAGACACTTTTGTATTTTGTTGGATTTTATATCTATTTAGATATTTAGATATATCATACACATTTTTTGTCTTGCAACTTTATTGTTTGGTTCATTTTTTCAAGTCTTGATGATGATTTAAATGGAAATTATATGAAAGGTTGACGGGAATGCAAACACAATGGCTGTGTTTGTTATAGCTTATTAAGCATGCTTTTAGGTTTTTCTAAAAGCACAATCGTTTTAAAGTGTTTGATAAATACAGTTTTTAGTAAAATTTAAAAAGTGTTTTTGCAAAATATAGAAGAAAATTGAAAAGCTGGATTTTCATAGCTTTTGGAAAAAACAGTTTTGTTCAAAAGCTGAATTTAAAATTGTTTTTTTTAAAGCAAAGCAATGCCAAACACACTCAGTAACATTGTTGTTTTTTTAGGATATTAAAGTATTAACTTTATTCATGTATGTGTCTTTTTAATCATTTTTGTTGTTCTTTCATTTTAATGATATTTTTTTTTAAATTCGTTTGAAGATTTATTGGCATTTTTTTTTTCAATAAAATCTTCAAAGATTTTGGAAATTTCTTTGAAGATTTATTATCGGCATATTTACCAATAAATTTTTTGGATGTCAATAAATCTTCAACATAACAAATTCTTTGAAGATTTATTGACATCCAAAAAATTTATTAACAACGATGTCAATAAATTTTTAAAGAATTTATCAGAATCGTTTGAAAATTTATCGACATCTTTGTCAATAAAAAGAGAAAGATGTCAATAAGTCTTCAAACGATTTCCAGATTTTTCCAACGAATTTTTTTCCTTCAGATTTCCTAAAAAAAATTCGTTCATTTTCTTAACTTCACAAACAAACAAAAAATAAGTCATGAGGGAATATAGCAAATGCAAATATATTAAGTAAATAAAAAAGTAAATACAAAAGAAAAATAAAATGATATTTCATTGAGTGTATTTTTGTACCAAGGCATATAAGAAAGTCATATTTTTTTTTATTAATTTTGACTTATTCGATTTTGGTCCTAAATTATCTAGGAGGTCATACTTCTGAAATAATCCCTATCGCAAATCTCTATAATATACTTACAAGTATTTTTTGGAATGAAGTAGCCAATTAAAATAACTCAGTAGCAAAATAGCGAAGAATTTGTAGGCTATTGCATAATAACCATTTATAGTGTAAAAAGACTAATATACCTTTCATGTTTGGGTACATATTATTTATTTTGAAAAAGGAATCGTACGTTAATTTGATCAATTTCTTCACCTCATAAACTCATTTTCGGTCCATTAATTGATATCAAAATTGTCTATTTATATTTTCATCATAATTTCTTAATTTTTAGAATTCTGGTCGTTATGTTCGTGAACCAGTTTTTCTAGGATTTCAGAAAAATTAATCTAAGGGTCCAAAATTCTATATCCACTTTTTATACCAAAAAATTTCAAAACTAATTCCATCGTCGAAAACTAGGCAACAACATTTCAAAAAAATTAATAATACTTTCAGTTTTGCTAATCCAGTTTCAAAACACAAACAATAGAGAAAAAAAATTCTTACAAAAACGCATTTTCGGACAAAGTACATGATTTTTCAAAATATTTAATCTTGACTTCAAAAAATTTAACCGACTTCTATAAGAAAAACTTAGCTAAAATCATGTTCTGGAATCTCCTATCTAATGCAAAAATGCTGTTACGAGAAGACAACGAAGTGTCAAAACATTTAATCATGATTTCAAATTATTTAATTCACTTTCTATAACAAACATATAAGAAGCTCATAAAATTTAATCATGCCTTCAAGATTGTTAATTAATCTAAACTTAAAAACACACACAAAATCATTCAAAAATTAGAAAATATTAATCCTGTCTAAAAACATCAAACAGTAGTAGTAGAAGAAGAAGATGGATACGTTCGATAGTGAAAAACGATCTACTATATCTCAATAATCAAAGGTACATGACTTAGGTTTGTAGACTTCATCTCAAACGCCTAGCTTCTTTGACTTTTCCAATGGATTGCAATCTGAGATCCCCTCATACCAGAGACTCCCTCTTTTTTTCACGCGACTCTTCCTCCCGAAGATCTCATGATCCTCTCCCGAAGATCTTCTCAGTGTATCAACACATAAACGTGCAATCACAAACTCCGTACAAATAAAGCACATCAGCAACAGGTTCCTTGAACTAGTTGTCGATGAAGATCTCCTAGCAGAGAGACTGGTTCAAGGTTAAGGTCGGCGTGAATTGACCTAAGAGTGTCAATCGACCTAATGAAATCCTAGGGGAGTTTTATAGATGTCAATAACATAATCTCCACAAATTAAATCGATCGAGAATCCAAATTTGATCATATCTCCAAAAAAATCGAAACTAAAAATATTATGTTTTTAGTTTTGTTCGCGTTGGGGAAAGTGACTAACGTCCCAGGTTAGTTGAACAACTTCTTGCAGCTTTGACTTGAACATATTTGACATTGTTTTGTCAAACTAAATCATGCCACAGATGATCTAACAAACGGCGATAACGACAGAGATCAACCGTGACAGTGATGGTGATGATGATTGACGACGATACTGACGACATAAATCAACAGCGATCGATGGCGATGGCAATCGATGACGATGGTGACAAAGATCGAAACAACAACATTTGGATCGTTGGCCTTCGATTTTCGACGATGACCTTTGGATAGTCGCCACATCAGCTATGTCGTGAGAAGAAGCAGAAGATGAAAGCGTCGTTGAGATCAGAATCGAAGACTTCTGTATTGCCTGCTCCGATACGCGACGTGGCAGCAGAAACGGCGGTTCCACGGAAGCCAGCGGTGAAGCTTGGTTGTTGTTGCTCCTCCTTCCATGGTATTGCCGATGATCAAACCCTAAGTTTTGTTAGTATCTTTGAGATTTGTTTTGTTGAGCGTGAGTGAATAAAAAAGCTTATTTAGTCATTTTTTTTATTTATAATTTTGACTAATCTGCCTCAATTTTGAAAAGTTTGGACCATTTTACTAAATTCAAACTTTGACTAGATAGTCAGATCACCCTACTTACGGAAAATATCATATGTACCCTTTGAATTATCACGTTTATCGCATCACTTAAATAGTTATTATTTACTATTTAATTACGCCTTAAAAGTCATTTTTTGTATCAAATTAAGCTATAAAAATGTTTGCGTGTGTTTTAAGGTATAATCTAGTATTTAAAAAACTAAAGGCACAAGCACTATATTTCTGAAAAATAAACGTATTTATGTCATTTTTCCTATTCTCTTTGATTGATATTGGATCTATATCCGAATATTCTCCTTTTTGTATCGTTGGCTTTGAAAACTACAAGCATACATCCAAGAAAGTCATGAGAAAACAAAATTGTTTGTATGGCTCATATATATTCGTCTTATAAAGTTATTACATCAATTTCCTGCTTGCTTGAGGCTGCTAAAGTTTGAATTTTTTTTCACAAGCCCGACTTTTCTTTTTAATACATATGTGAAGAAGAAAGAGGAGAATATAATTAATTAGTGGTCGTTAAATCGGAACAGAAATTTAGTCACAAGTATCCACCTTGTATCTGTTTATAACTGGACACAATTCTAACCCTCTCGGATATTGCAAGTTCAAATGCTTACTTTATTTCTAATTTTCTAATCCTAATTATAAAACTTTTAATAAAAATATAAAAAAATATCGCAAAAATCAAATCTGATCATGCATCTTCTAATACCCTCACTCTAGAATTCTCTTTGACTGCTTGTATACAAAATTTCAATCAATTGAAATCGATATATACCTTTAAAACCATTTTAATTGGAAAGTTTGCCAGGTCCACTAGACTTACAATATCAAGGGGTATATTTTTATTGTTTAGCAAAAAGAGGAAGAAAATATAAAATCCAAACGATTTTTTCTTATAGCTGTAGGGATCTGATTCGAAGTCATGACTTCTCGCGACTTCAGCTACTTCATTTAATCTAAACAATTTTAAAAGTCAAAATCGACGATGTAGAGTTTATTGGCTCAAATCATTTTGCAAATCACATCGATCCGTATAACTAAGAAAATATTTTCGAGGGAAAAAGAGAAGAAGAAACCCTAATAGGTCATGTCTTTTATGCATTATACATTAGTATTACCATTTTTATGGTCACACTCTTTTGAAAATAATAATATCCCATCATTTTTTAAGATAACACGAGGTTTTTATTAATAACAAGTAGATATAATTGATAAATATCGACACCAAATTCATTAGCACGACGAAAGACAAGAAATCAAGTCGTAAAATATTCAAAATTAGTATCGAATAGTAGCACATTGATTTTAATTTTCAAAGGCACACTAAACTTTTCATTGTCGCCAGACTTTGTCGCTCTAACGCTCGGATCGCTCATCTGTGAAGCTGAACTCTTCGACTCCCAAACACCACTCGCCCATCAAAAGGCCAACCCAACTCACATCATTATCACACATCAAATTTGTGTCACTTTTCTTTTAAATATATACAGCGCTTGTATGTCTCGTTTTTGTGTGTCCTTTCAATTAAAATAAACTATGTCATCATATTATTTTGTAACTATACTTTCTTCTATACAAAAATATGTTTAAAAATGATGATATACAATGGAAGAACACTAAAAGAGATAAATACGTATAATGCAATTGAAATTTCATATATTATAAAAAAAATGTGTACATCGCCAAATTTAAGCCAATTAACATGCATAATGAATAAAGCACGATCAGAAAATTGCATGATCGGCTTATACAAATTGGTTTTTGTGTTTTTAAACGTTTCTAATGAAATGTCATATTTGATGTCTCGTATTATGAAATTGTTAGGAGCACCGAATCATTATCAAGTTATATAAGCGAATAGTTTGTCACGAGATTTTGGTTTTCGTTTCAAATGTAGAGAAGAGAGTTAATCGTATTACCTGCTAATAAATAAATAAAATGTCCTTTCTAGAGTTAGAATCTACTTAAAATAATTTAAATTGTAATTTGCGAATGTAACAAACAATGAAAGATATTAGGAAAAGTTGGATGGAATAGTAACCACCAAAATCAATATATAGAGCTATATAGCTCAAACCACCCAATCCCATATTTTTTGGAGTCCAATTGATTATTTCGCATGAAGACACATCACATATATATTATGCACACACACACACACATGACACATATATATACCAAACAAAGCGTTTGATTTTTTCAAACTCCATGTATCATGCTCATCTCGTGCCACTTTCTCTCATATATACACCTCAAAACACTACCTAGCTAGCTGTAAAAAAAAAAAAAAAAAAAAAAAAAAAAACCCTCTTCTCGTCTCTCTCTCTCTACAATTCTTCTTCTCTCAATCATAAACCAAACATGGCTGCTTGTGGAAGCCTTCAACACATATTTGAGAAGCCATTTCCAGAAAACCCAACATTCCTCGAGTCCCTATCGCAACAATGGAGCCAAATAAAAAGCAACCCATCTTCAGCCATGAAACAAGACCAGTACTCATCGTCCTTCACCGAAATCTTCGGCGAGCTTCACTTCAAAGAAAACTCTCCTCTCCAAACCCCGGCCGAGAAGGGGTCGTTCTTCTCCAACAATAATTACTCCTCCGCGAGGTCCCACAAGAACTGCACCGAAGGGCTAGGGTTCGAGAGCTCCGACGAGGTCGAGGACATCTCGGCCATGGATACCAATAGCGCTACTATTACTGCCCACGATACTCCTGATTGTATAGTCAACAGAGAATGGAGGAGATTAGAAGTGGTCAATGATAGTGGCGAGAGGGAAATCGATCGGAAGAGCCCGGGAAGGAAGCCGAGAGCGGTGGTCGGAGGAGGAAAAGGGTTTCCGCCGCCGATATCGTGCCTGAGCAAGACGGGGAAGCCTAGGGTTTGCTTCGAGTCTTACAGAGAGGACGGTAGGTTTGTGCTGAAGGAGATTAGGGTTCAGACGAGAGAGTTTTTGCATGCATGCAGAGAAGACGGGCGTCTTAAGCTTCACTTTGTTCAGCCAAGCTTTGATGAGGAAATCGCCGAAGATGGAGATATACAAGAAGATGATAAGGAAGAAGAAGATGATGATGATGATGACGAAATTGTGATTGCGTACTGATGACTCATGAGATGATCAGTTGGAGATATATTTTCATGTTAATTGTAATATATCACCCTAATTCAAGAGGGGCCTTTTTTCCTTGTTAGAAAAAAGGGGAAAAAAATTGCGAAATAATATACAGGAAAGAATATTGTCAGTTCTAGTTAAACATTTAGTGCTTATTAATGTTTTTTTTTTAAATCTAGAAGATCTTCTTTATTGATTTTTATTTTATTTTTTTGTTTCATGCTTCTATAATTGCAATGGATAATTTTCAATGTTGTCTAACATAAAGGATAACTTCCAATCCTTCTTTTAGTTGAACTTTCTTAGAGCAACGTTCCTCCCTTTGAATGAGTTTCTGAAAGGGAGAAGAGCATGGAATGGGAGAAGAAAATGAAGGAAAAAAAAACATTATTATCCATCAAAAGTTGAGGTGAAAATTAAGTGATTTAGCTCTCTATCGCAATGGGATGAAGATAATGTATTAAGATTGTGACAATAGCTATATCCTTCACAAACAACTACACATTAATCCATAGGCGATACATGCCAATATTTTCAAATAGTGACACGTGAAACCGACGCTACATTCATGACCTGCTTTCTCCATTTTGTGTTTCCACATGTCACGTTTCTAGATCACACAAAATTTACCCAATAAAACTAAATCACATGTATTGAAGAAAATACAGCTAAAAATCGATTTCAGTAACAAATGGACGGATTTTTCTTGGTCCCACGGTAAAGCAGGCACTAACGATTGCTGAGCCTATTTCGTAATCATAGGCCCTTTTAATGGTAAGATTCTTGAAAAATCAAAAGTTTAGGACTAACCAATTATTGAAAGCTAAGACACTGTTTTTTTTTCTTAGCTAAAGAAGTGTGTATTGAATGTGATCGTTCGAAATTCAAAAGGCGCGACTTCTTTCTATATGGAGATAAAATCACTTTTTTTGGGAATTGAATAAAGGGCTTGAAAAGAAAGCCGAAAGGCTGAAAAGAATGGTCCGTTGTCTACCATTGTGTCAGATATTTTTGTACTTGGAATATCTACCAAGCGGCCTTTGTTAGCCAGTCAGATGTTGCCGTATAAATAGAGGACATTAAGCCATACTTGGATTAATGCATTTAAATTTCCTTCATAATACAAAAGAAAATTACAACACTTTCTTTTTCTTTTCCATGGGGTGGGAGAATAAGATTCATGGTTTGGAAAAATCTACACACAATATTGATAAACCTATGTGATTAATTGCTTGTAATTTGGTCTGCACGAAAGTTCACAGACAAAAATAATGGCCGTTGGTTAACAACTTGAAGAGATGCTTTGTTAGTGAGTGACTTAAAAACTAGTGATGCCAGCACATGGAATTTTGTCCAACAGTCGGAATTTGTCCTAAAGTCATCGAAATTATTATAATTTCTCTCTCATTTCATTTCATTGCAATTCTTCAGGCTCACAAAATCCAACAAAAGCTTAGCCATAAATAAACGACATCGAATTAGGATACCCATTTTGAGGCTTTGGTTTTTTTTTTTTTTTTTTTTTGAAAGAAGTGAACGGTGTGAGTACCCATACCCCTAGATAGCTTCACACTTTCAATAAACGCCAAGCAAAAACTATTGCATGGGAATTGATTGCATTGCAAATTCAAGAAAATAACATGACTTGGAAATTGCATTTCTCAAAGCCTAAAACCCATCCTTGCCATTCCAAACAGTCGAAACATGACAAGACAATTGATAAATTCGAAAAAAAAAAAACTTATACCAGAGTCTCGACATCAGGACCGAATGTTGGTGCCATCCAATGTAAGTAGGACCTTGTAGAGGTCGGGGCGTCGATCGCGGAATATTCCCCAACAATGCCTCTTTGATTTAATTTTTTCCAAATCAAATTGGGCCACGAGAACAGCTTCCTCTTTATCGTTCGCAACCTCAACGATTTCCCCGGTTGGTCCTGGAATTTGAGTACGCACGGACACATTTAGATCATAAAATAGATATGCGAAGGCTTTTGAACTCTGCGATGACTAGTAAACTCAACAATGGAGTACCTGCTATAAAGGAGTTGCCATAAAATGTTATCTCGCTATCTCCATGCTCGGTCTTGATTGTTTCCTTCCCTATGCGGTTTGAAGCGACTAGAGGCACCTGAATTCATGAAATTTTATGATCTAAATTAAGATCAACTTAATGAGTTTTATATTTTCCTTTGACACATAAAATAACAACGTCCTGAATACAATTTACAAGAGTCGTACTTCGCCACAAATTCATTTTGACATCTTACTAGAGGGAATTTTTTTTTTCACAACTCGAACCCACAACTTTTTTGGTGTGATTGAAGGTGCTCAATTGCTAATCTCTCTTGTCATATTCACAAGCTTACACATATTCCCCATCAATCACTTCCTCCTTTCAATTCTTAGATAGCTACTTAAAGATCTTCAAATTTATAAGCTACACTTTATTCTCTTCTCTCTTACTAAGTTATATCATCCAAGGTTTTAAAAGGCGTAAATGGTAATCGAGGCGATTTCTGTTTTTGAGGCGAGGCATAAGCCTCAAGGCGTATTGAGGCATAAGCCTCAAAAGATAGGCATAAATTAGTTTTTTTGTATAAATCTGAAATCATCCCAAAATAAATTTAGACTGATAATGCTTAGTTTTAACCTTCATATACTAGTTTAACAATGAAAACCCAAAAAAACCCTAATCTACGTTTTAGACCAGTTTTAGACTAATCTATATCAGATAATGAAAACCCTGAAATAATAGTTTTAGACTTACGATTCAGGTTATGTGTTAAAAACCCTAATTTACGTTTTATCAATCTTTTACTTTAAAAAAAAAAAAAAAAAAAAAAAAAAAAAAAAAAAACTGCCCTATTTCATGTGTTTCTGGGCGAAAATTTTCAGAGCGTACGCTCAAGGCGCACGCCTAAAAACCAAAAGGCGCAAGTCGATTTTTTTTTCCCAAGCTTAAGCCTCGAGGATTTTTACGACCGCCTCGCCTCAAGGCGCACCCTTGAAAACGCCTTTTAAAACAATGATATCATCTGATTAAGGGACTCATGAGTTTACAGCATAAAATTCACAGGGTTTTTCCTTAGCCTATTCAGATGAATGCACAATTAGTAACAAGTACATAAAAGCAGCCAAGTGACGAACAATGGTTCAAGCTTAACCTACTCATTTTGTGTCATTTTCAACAGGTACATAAAAGAAGCCAAGTGATAAACAATGGTTCAAGCTTAACCTACTCATTTTGTGTCATTTTCAGCAGGTAGTCAGATAAGAATTTCAGCTGTAAAACTTACAAGATTAGCCCCAGCATGGCCTTGCATAACCCGCTTCCAGTGATCGCGAGAATCAAGCCCTTGATCTTGAGGTTCCGATCCAATGGCAGTAGGGTAAAACAGAATCTCTGCACCTTGAAGAACCATAGCGCGAGCTGCCTCTGGAAACCACTGGTCCCAGCAAATTGCTGGAACAGGAGTTCAGAAGCAAATTTATTACTCATTTCATACATTACATACCTAAAAAGTTTTTCTCCTAAAAAAAAAAAATACCTAAAAAGTTTCCTTTTTCAAGTAAAATATTCCTTGCTTTGCTAATAATCCCATTTATGATAATTGACTCTGTCTCTAATGCTGAGAGAATGAGAGAAAATATGTGACTTCTCATTCTTTGATAAAACCGGAAATAATACTCCTATTTAGCTCAGAACTAGACTCCTCAAGACTAGGAGTTCAAAATACATATAAAGAGATAACAGAGATGCCTTAAACTAATCCGATCATAAAATAAATAAACATAAACAAAAATAAGAAGATGAGTGAAAATATGTGACTTCTCATTTATTGATAAAATCCGAAATAGCACTCCTGCTTAGCATAGGATTTAAATTACGAGTTTAAAAATAAATAAAAGAGATAATTTTAACTAATCTTATCTGACCATAAATAAAATTAATCTTATATGACTTTCGAGACAGTGGTCAAAAGTTCATGACCAAAACGCTTTGCAAATAGTATATCTTACCAACTCCAATTTTTGCGTACATCGTTTGGAAAACCTGTTTGACAGTGACATCCGTGCACGTTAAACGCATTATCTTAAATTATGACCAAAAACAGCGACCTGTGCAAGAAATCGAGACCATCACCTTGAAGCCAGTGTCACCAGGATTGAAATAGAACTTTTCTTGATAACCTGTAGGTGATACGTACATCCTGGTTGAAAACCAGCAACAACCAAAAAAAAAAAAAAAAGAATCATTTTCGACATTAGTTACCTGGCCCGTCAGGAATATGAGATTTTCGGTAAATTCCAAGATCCGTCCCATCCGCATCAATTATGGCAATCGAATTGTAATGAGCATTATTCGCCTCTTCAAAAAAGCTGACTGGGATCACTACGCGGAGCTCTTTCGCAAGTTTTTGCATCCTACAAAGCACACAAAGGAGGGTCTAAATGTGGTTCTTTCGCATGACAGATTCAGATCAATTGCATGACATCTTCACCGCAGAATCGTCGGATGGTCCTTGTGAGGCTTAGCTCGCTGAACGAAATCCTCCCTCTGTGCCTGACAGAAGTAATATCCCTCGAAAAGCTCCTAATCAATTAAAAGAAAATGTTGTCAAACATGGAAAAGGAAAATCTCAATCTTCAAATACATAACAGCATATGTTCTAAGCAATAAGAGTAACGAATCGCTCCTTTCATCAGGCGGTTAAAGCAAACAGAAACATCTCACCCCACACTTTTCAAACAATCAGCTATGCTGGTTTACCCTTCTATATGGTTTTTATAGAATATAATTAGTTCTTCTTCTATGTGAAATGCAATAGTTTTGCTGACGATACTACTTTGAAAATAAATTAATAATTATGATTTTGCAATAGGGACATAACCTGAAGTTGAACCCACGGGATACTAACTTAATTAATTAATCAACCTAAGAAACTCCTAATCCTAACACACCTGTCTTACTTGTACACTATTGATTTCCTGCATTCTAAGAAACATATGTATTATAAGAAGTTTCGGTAAACCTGGACAAGGATGATATTTGCACCCTTAGAATGAGCAGCTCTTATAAGCCTGCACAGAATAAATAATGATGATAAATAAAACACAAAACAAACATTTATCATAATAAATAAATAAAAGAAAAAAAAACCTCTCAGCAGTGGCAACATTAGAGGAGACATCGTCGGAGCAACAGAATTGCAGAGCCGACACCACCACTTCTTTCCTCTCCATGTATAGCTATCAGAGATTAAGTTAAAGCGAAGAACAATCAACACAAAAGAATCAGGAAAATGAGCAAATCATGGATACTATGCACCAATTTCAGAGATTAAAAATAAAATCCAAACCCTAGGTTTTCTGAAACTCGGGCAGTCGAACAAGAATTTTGAGACTTTACCTTGAACAATTGAGTCTCGACGACCCCGAACCACCACCACCACAACCTTCTGTTACCGAACCACCGGCCCAAGAAGAAAAAATCTACCGCAAGAAAATAAAATAAATATATTTCTCGGTTAAATATTTTAGTTTTAATGAAATGAAATTTTGTTAAAATGTAATTTTTTATAAAATTAGGTCATATATAATTTAATTTTTCCAACACGTTATGGCATGAAGTTATTTATGTTTTTACATTGACAAATTTAACTTGATGAAAGTATGGTGTCTGGAAGATTAGATATTTATTAATGAAACGTAAATAATTTATTATTATATATGAAGTATTAGATATATATATATATATATATATATATATATATATATATATATATATCTATATATATAACTGAAAAAAAAATAGATGTTGAAAATGACAAAAAAAAAAAAAAAGTATTCGAAGTTAGAGGTATTTTAGTCAAAATACGTGTCATATATATATATATATATATATATATATGTATATATATATATATATGTGCGCGCGTGCGTGTGTGATTTTTTTTGGAAAATCTGGAGAAAGTCGGGGCCATTCATTCTAGCATATCAGCCATAATAAGGAGAAAAAATTTGAGAGGAACATCCTCCTCCCAAATAGAAAAGGAGTATGTCAAAATAGCATCTTTGGCCAAATCATGAGCCACAACATTACATAATCTAGGAATAAACATAAAAGAGCAAACTGTGAACCTCGAGGCCCACTCCCTGATGACGTCCAACACCGATCCCGCTTCGTTCGTACAATTCTTACTATTCTGGATCAACGCCACCGCCGACGCACAGTCCGACTGAACCTGGACTTTTAGGACATTCCTCTCGCTCGCCACTTTGTGCCCTAGAAGGATCGCCTAGAGTTTCGCCATGAAAGGGCTGTAGGGTCTGTGGCGTGATGAACTAAACGCTCCTTTCACCAGCCCTTCCTCAGTTCTCAAAATTCCTCCCAACCCGCATCTAGCTCCGTTGATATCCACTACAGCATCGACATAAAGCGCCAGGAAGTCCTTTGGCAAGGGAGTCCATCAGTTCTTCTCTCGGAGCTTCGCTCACTTCTCAGGCCCTGGATGGGCTTGATGGAATTCCTCGAGAAAGTGAATAGGCCAGTTAATACACTCGATTAAATTCCGATTCTTACCCGAGTGAATAGTGTTGTTGCGGCAATTCCACGAGCTCCACGTCAAAGTCACAAAAACTTTGAAGTCCTCATCAAAAAGCCAATCATATCTCCTTTGAATCGATTCTTCAGCTCACCCCACCATCTCGTCGCCTTCCACAAACATGAGATCGCTCTGCAACTCCAGAGGGCGTGGAAAGTAGTCTCGACCTCCAAATGACATCTCGGACAACAGGGGTCGGTTTGGATCCCTCTTCTCCTCAGATTTTCGTGGGTAGGCAGCCACTCCCTCGCAGTTCTCCACATGAAAATACGCACCTTAGGGGGGACTCGGAGCTTCCAGATGCCTTCCTGCCACTTGGCCGTAGGGTCCGAGTTAGAGGGACCAGCTCCGCTCGCCAGTTCGCTGAGCTACCTATACCCAGATTTCACCGTATATTCTCTGTTGTTGGAGAAATGCCAACACAAGATATCCTCGCCTCCAACGTTGTCCCCCGGGATCTTAAGGATTTCCGCCATGTCCTCCTCCGAACACCACTCCTGAATGAGATCCACATTTCATCTCCCGTCTAGGTGTCTCAACTCAGCGACCCGGGTGCCCATAGGGATTCTAGAGTCGCAGCGTACCCTAAAGTCCCCCGGCCTCGGAATCCATTTCCCAGAGCAAGCGTCCACCTCGCCGCCATTACCGATTCTCCACCTCGTCCCTAGATTGATAACCTCCCAGCCCCAAAGGAGGCCCCTCCACATACTCGAGGCATAAGAAGAAGCTTTAGTCGCAAGAATACTTGAGTTAGGGAAATAACTCGCTTTATAGACACGAGCCACGAGGGAGTCTAGAGATCTCATAATACGCCACACGCTCTTCGCCAAAAGGGCCCGATTGAACCATTCAAGATTCCTAAAACCCAAACCTCCACGACACTTAGGAGAACAAAGTTTGTCCCACCTCCCCCAATGCAATTTCCTCTTTTCTTCACAACTCCCCCACCAAAAGTCCGTGGCCATTTGATGAAGATTTTTAACAATTCTTTTGGGAAGCTTAAAACAATGCATCACATAGCTCGGGATCGCTTGTATGACTGCTTTGATTATTACCTCTTTACCGGCCAGAGAGAAAAAGGAACACTTCCACCCCCTAACCTTACTCCAAACTCTCTCCTTGATGAACCAAAACAAATCCGCCGAACTTCGTCCCATCGTCATAGGTAGGCCAAGGTACTTCTCATGGCCCGGAGAGATTTTCACACCGAGGATCGTGGCAGCCCCAACTCTCTCTCTTTACTTAACGTCCTTCCCAAACCACACATCCGATTTTTCGAAGTTGACGATTTGACCCGACGCCCGAGAGTAGGCCAACAAGCACTCATTCACTAAGATGGCCGTATGAGTATTAGCTTTGAAGAACACGATGCTATCATCGGCGAAGAATAAGTGGGAGATACGCGTACCCAGATAACCAAACTTAATGGCCTCCAAGCTTTTCCTCTCCTCCGCCCACTGGAAAAGCGCGGATAGACCTTCCGAGCAAAAGAGAAAGATGAACGGGGAAAGGGGATCACCTTGGCGAAGACCCCGTCGGGGCACGATGTTCCCATTCACTTCCCCGTTAAGGGTGAAAGAGAACTGAACCGATCGCACACAACTCATTATGAGATTAACCCATCTTGGAGCATACCCGAGGCGGAGCATAATAGCCTCGAGGAAGTCCCACTCTACCCGATCATAAGGTTTAGACATATCAAGCTTAAGAGCTCCACAAACACCGTTCCCAAAACGACTTCTTCTCATCGTGTGAATACCTTCAAAACCAATCATAACGTTGTCGAAAATTTTCCTATCTCCCACGCATGCGCCTTGATTTTCCGAGATAGCTATACCCATCGTTCCTTGGAGGCGATTCGCGATACACTTCGTTATGGTCTTGTAAAGGACATTGCATAGGCTAATCGGCCTAAAATCTCGCATATGTTTTTGCTCCTTCCCTTTTGGAATCAACACAATGGTGGTATAATTCAACTCCCCCATATTTCGATTGTTGTTCAAAATGTCGAGACAAAAACCTGTCACGTCGCTGTCTACCACGTCCCAAAATTGATGATAAAAAGCTCCCGAGAAACCGTCCTTCCCCGGGGCCTTAGAAGGATCAATATCGAACATAGCCTCCTTTACTTCCTCCGCCATAAATTCAAGAAGAAGGCTAGCGTTTATCCCATCCGAAATCACCGGGGACACACACTCGACCACCTTGTCAATCTCTTCTGGGTTCGGGGAGGAAGACGCAAAAATCCCTTGAAAGTAAAGGCCGATGATTTTTTCCATTTTTTCCGGGTTCTCTGACCATACATTGTGCTCATCCATCAGCCCCACCAACCTGTTTTTCTTCCTCCGTTGTGTCGCCTTCCGGTGAAAAAAAACTCGTGTTTTGGTCACCGTCCTTCAACCACGCAATATAACTCTGTTGCCGCCAATACGAGGCCTCCTTGTCTAAGAGGGCGTTCAGTTTCATCTCCTCTCTGTGCGCGGCCACTTCACAGAACTCCACCAACAAGTTATTGATAGCTTCCAAGATCACTCTTTGCTTTTCGATGTTCTCCTTCATGTGGCTATATTTCAGTCTTCCACAGTCCGCAAGGGCTCTCGAGCATATAAGGAGCGCAGCATGAACGTCATGAGACCAATTCTCCTCCACCAACAGTCGGCACTCGGCTTCCTCACTCAACGCGGCTTCGTACCGAAAACTCCGTGGTCGTTTCCTGTGAAGATCCGAGAGACCCCTTTTATCTCCCATGAATGAAAGCAGCAACGGTCGGTGATCTGAAGCCCATAAGTCGAGGTGACGGACGTAACCTCTCGGAAAAGTCTTTTTACATTCCTCGTTGGCAACACATCTATCGAGGCGCTCCCATATGAATCTGCCTCGCCACTTGCGTCTCCAAGTAAACCGATCACCGGAGAAGCCTAATTCTTCCAGGTTGCACTAGTCTAAGGCTCGTCGGAAAGCCTCGATCTGTCCCGGATTCCTTGTTCGTCCTCCTTTCTTCTCCCTGGCTAGCAAAATCTCATTGAAATCCCATCCGCATAACAGAGGACCCTCTGAGAGGTTACTGACCCTTTTTAAAAGGTCTCATGAATGTTTCCGAAGCGAAGTCTCCGGGTTCCCATAAAAGCCAACGAACCTCCATTCCTTCCTGTCTTCATTGCATATTCTAGCCTCCACGTGAGAACTTGTAAACGAACCAATACTCACATTCACTTTATTTTTCCAAAACAGTACCAAACCTCCACTCCTCCCTACAGGGTCCGCGAAAAAATACCCATCAAATGCCATGCTCACTAGTATTCTCTCAGCCGAGGCTTTCGAGATCAGGGATTCCGAGATGAACACAAAGTCCAGTGAGTATTTTGCAACGTGGAACTGTAGGGCTTCCAACATCCAAGGGTTTCCAATCCCTTGGACGTTCCATATTACGCTTATCATTTCTCTCGGCGTCCTTGCTCCGCATGTTCTCGGAACCGATCCGTCCGTTCCCGAATATGGGTCGCCGTTGAAATTGCATCGTCATTCTCTTCCACATCCTGAAGTATGTAAAGAACAGAGGGTAAGAACAAAATGGGAGGGATATGGGTAGGGAAGTACCCCTTGTTTCCTGGCGTATCAAAGGACAACACCGAAGGGGGTTCGCATCTCTGGCGCTTGCCGGTCATCGGAGCTTCGGTACATGGCAAATCCAACCTCAGTACTTGGCCTTGGTTTCTTATTTTGCATCTGGGATGAGCACTGGAGTCAGGGGCCGCAGAAGCAAATGAGAAGGGCTTCATAAGTGGAAACGTCCGTTTTGGTTCCTATTCTTGCTCATGGGCCATAGCTGGGGTTTGGGCCTTCCCAGTCAGGGCTCTTGAAAAATCTGAAGATGGGCTTTCAACAGATGCTGGGCCCAAGTCAGGCCCAATGACCTATTGCTTTTCCCCATAAAAGATGACCCTACCTCTCCACCTAGCTCATACCTACCTCGTTTGTTGATAAAAGTTGAAGCCTCTGACACCACAGGGACGTGTTGAGCCTTGTTCCTTTCAGAAACCAAAAGGGAAATGTTGCCCCTTTCTTTCCTCGTACGCAGTATATCCCCAGCAACTTCATGCCCAAGAGAGGCAACGTCGGCTCCTCCCTCCACCATGACTCGCAGGCTCCTCGGGGTAGAGCTTTCTGTTCCACTGCTGCTATCACTCTCTTCGCTCGAAATGCGTGATCTGGGGATCCTATCACGCATGCCCTCCACTTGTATCCCTTGCTCTCCAATAGGGTGGACTGGGGCACTAATCTTGTGTATATCGGAGAATCAGTTTGCTATACCGGACTTAGCATCTAGCCACAGCCCGTACGTCGGCACCTCATCAAAACCTTCTTTTCGAACCCGGACTTCTTTCATTCTTGAGCATTCGGAAGCTTCATGGCCAAGGAAGCCGCACTTGAAATAAAAGGCACCAATATTCTCGACTTAGCTTGTATCCACAAGGCTCGTAGATTTTTCCGGTCCAAGACGAAACCGGCAAAAATCGGAGAGCTAGTCACGATCTTAACTTTAAATCTGACCGTCGAGTTGAACTTATCCCCTACTGTGACTCTACAGACCAACACTTCTCCAAAATGCTCGGCGTACTATTTAATCCTTGAGAGCTGACAAACCCCCGGAGGAAGTCCGGAGAGGTGAACCCAGAATGGGCAGTCTGCGAACGAGACTTCGTCAAGTGTAAGGTGCTTACGCCAGGGCTCGGCGTACTATTTAATCTGCGCGTGCGAGCATGCGTGCGTGCGATTTTAAGAATGCAAAGTTTTTCAGCGTAGCCTAGTATTTTAGTTAGTTTACTTTGTTAGATTTCTTTCTTTTTTTCTTTTTGTTTGAAACTCATGTTAACAAACGACTACTTATACTCATCACCCGATCCATTCCCATTTATTTTTATTGAAATGTGCATATCATATTCAGGTAAAGCAAACCATACTCATCTATGTGGTTTTTCATAATGGACACAATTCACCTCTCTCAGTATGCTTATTAGTATGCTCTTTACTACTACGTAACTTAAGACTTAGATGAAGCCTTGACTTTATTTATTATCTTACGAGTCAACAGGAAAATTCTTAGCCAAAACCAACCCCTGAAAAGAGAAAGAAATAGCGTGATTGAATTCAATGGAAAATATCGTTTTAATCCAAAGAAATACAGCGGAGAAATTTTGGAAAATCGAATCTGCAAAGCACTGAAGAAGGAATCAGAGATATATGATGGCAACTCAGTAACACATTATGTGATGTCACAAAAAAACATGGTTTTCATTGTGTTATTATTAGCGGTGTCCATTTGCAAGGTTTAAGAGGATGAGTCAGTCCTGGATTTCAGGCTTCTTTTCGCTCCCTTTGATGAACCATCCGAGAGCGGCGCAAGCTGTGACCACGCCCACCATGACAGCGTAGTTCCGGTTCTTGTCTGTCGACACTTTCTCCGTCGAAGACACCGTCGGCCCAGCAGGCTTGGCTTCCATGGTTTCCGCCGAGGCTGCTGAGCTGATTTTCTCTTCTGGTTTTGGGCCCTGTGTCACAGCATTACCGAGCATGAGTTCAAGACTCGAAAGAAATATAAGGGAAAGAGCTTTTTTTTTTTTGCTGAATATGAGAACAAGTTCAAGGGAACAAATACTCAAGTTTGGCTAATATTCTAATATACAATTCGATGGCAGTGTTATTTTTGGTCAAGACACGTTCGAGTTCAATGGTTATAGAGCCTAGATCAACAGTCTGACCCACCTAGACCTTGAACACACAGCAAAAATCAAAACTACTTTAACGAAGGCATTGAAATATATTTGCTGCTTCGCTACAAAAAAAGACACCATTCATATATCATGATTATTTAAAACTGATTATATAAGATTAAGCGCATACCTTGCGTGCAAGCTTCTCAAGCTTCTCTTGCTCAGATTTCTGAAATAGTGAGGATCGTATAAGAAAAATTAGATTAGAAGACAATAATACCACGGCAATGAAGTTCGAGTATAAGACTTGAATCGTTTATACGCACTACATAAAACTCATACACCTAACAACCAAACTCAAAACATATAATCCAAAGGCGAGTAATCGCAATATGTTCCGATCAAACTGAAAGAAGTAACGATTGTGAAAGAAGGATATGGAAATTGCCTTGATATAGATGTTCTCGGCAGCTTTTTCCTCCTCGCTTAGCATTTTTCCGCCGCTGGAGAACCTCCGAGACGCAAATCGAGCGATCATCCTCGATGCCATTTCCTTCGAATATAAAGCTTTGCAAGCCTGTATAACTCAAAATCACACAACCACGATACTCTTTAGATTTTGCATCTACAACACTCTGATTGGGCGACTTCATTGAAAAATTCTCAGCCAAATGAAAAGAAAAGTAAAAAAAACTGAACAGACTATGTCGTCTTAACAGACGAATAGAGAGAGTCAGTACCGAAGATTTCGTAAGAGGAATGCGAAGGCGAAGCAGAATGAGAGAAATTGGTGACGGTCGCTAAGTTAAAAGCCAAACAAAACAAAGACCTAAAATGCCTTCGATTTGGGTATCACGCAAAATCGCAAAAACTAATACCGACACTTGGCTGTAAATCGTCAATTGTCACGTTTCATTGCATTGCACACAACTCTTACAATTATTCTCGTGTCACTTCGACTGTTACTAATTTTATCTATGTAATTTCTGATGCTACAAATTTCCCTTAACAATACACAAATTTCTCACAAAGTATAGCCCGAAGTGGAAAATCAAAATATACACAAAAAATGTTTAAATGCTTTATGTGCATACAAAAAATAATTGATTTTTTTCATATTAAAAACACCAAAATAGAAAGATGAAAATTCGACGTCGAAAAGGATGAGCAAATTAGGAACTCGGCAAACAATTATTCAATAAATTCAACTATAAACTGTTTTATACCGAAAACAAAGTATGTTTTAAATAATTTGTGTATGTAACCAATTAGGTGAGTGATGGCCTCTAGCAGGAAATGCAAACACATGTATCAGCTACTTGGTCCACTCCATGAACCAATCAATTAAAAAATCAAAATCCCCCGTGACAGAGTTATATTATTCACCCATCCAACAAAAAATTTTAAAAAGGGGAGAGAGAGAGAGAGAGAGAGAGAGAGAGAGAGAGAGAGAGAGAGAGAGAGAGAGAGAACCATCTCTTGCATTCTCTCATCTGTGTCTTACAGTACAAGAAAGAAAATTGTGAAACATCCCTACTTTGTTTTGTATATAATTGTTCATGACTTCCTTTCCCAAGCGACTTATTGTTCGTTGAGAAAAACACTCATAATCTACATAACCTATTTCATGTATTCCAAAACGCTGCGCGCGATTTCGTCGAGAAAGGAAACAAAACCCGTGACGCTAGTGAGACCGCTTCCGTCGACGTCTTGTTCTTCGATTAAATAGTTCTCGAAAACAGAGGCATCCTCTTGCCCTCCCCGGATAAATATGAGTTTCGGAGTTATACACCTCTCTTGCTTCAGTTTGTTGATTGTCTTTCTCAGCAAGCCTACACAAACCAATAATTTTTAATTTTTCCCTAAAATCTTTAGTAATAGAAAGCACAAGACTTACAATCATGGGGTGGAGGGAAAGGGATCGCGGGATCTGCTGTGGAAGAGTAAAACACGACCAGAGTCGTAAAAGCGTCGAGGAAAAATATTGGGCTTCCACTGGTAATCAGGGCAGCACGGCTCAACGAGTGGCGGGGATATGCTTGCTTCTCCGGATCCGAATACGAGGTCAGAACCGGATACACGGCACGGTGAAGAGAGCTCGGATCAAGTGCGCTGCAATAAAATGTATATCATCAAACAAAGACACGAAGTAGAAGCTGAGAGGTCATAATACCACGTAATTCTAATTCTTATACGCCTTTAATTATTCATATTAGCACCTTAATAGGCACTGCAAGTAGATTCGGTAATCGGGATGTACGCCCTCTTCGTGGAGACGGAGAAGGGGGTTTCGAAGCAGAGCAAAGATTAGTCGAGGCAAATGCTGCATTTGGGGGCACTGTGAGAATGAAACATCGACCTGAGAAGTCATCGAGCTCCCATTCTTGTATTGAACAAGCTTGTAGGCTTGATTGTATTGAGCCGTCAAGATCACCAGCCAATCATGAAGCAACAGTCTACCCTCTCGAACCCCGTCCTCCAATGAAGCCAATATAACCTACAAGGTCGAGAATGTTTTAGCGATCTGGATTCAGCTTTTCCTGTCCTAAGACAATGAAACATGAAATAAACCCAGCCATTTGTTGATTTATTAGAGTCTAGAGCTTAACGAACAGCGTGTAATGTATAGCACCACACCAGGGGTAAGAACAATACCGAATGTGCCCTTAAGTTCCGACACTCTTTTAGTCCGGGTTAAAAATATTGCATGTTCAATACGATTTTCCATACAACTTAAAATGTGCAAATACGGTTCAATCCATAAAACAGACATTGGAACAAATAAGATTGACAGCACAATGTTAGAAGAACCAATACACAATGTTAGAAACAGATATTTACGAGAATCACCTTGTGAACAAGTAACGACAGAACCACTTCGGAGTCAACACTGTCATAAATCTCACTGATGTCTCGAGCAGTAGAAAATTGTAAAGTTCTTATTCTTAGTCGACGCTTAAGTGAGTATTTTCCCCTGCAAAAACATTTAGTATGTTTTCATTCAGAAAGTCCAAACAGAATTTATCTGTCATACCCGACTAAGCACAATGCTTTTACAACCTAACATATGTTATTACAAGTCATGAATATGATAAAGCAGAACAAATATGCACCAACAAGTTTCCCATAAGAGAGCGAGGACATACACAACAATTCCACGGCTTAAACAAACCACAATATAAAGCAGAGTGCAAATCGCCATACCTACTAGAGGAATTCAGCTCAGAATTAGAAAGCTGTTCGGGGGGAACAATAACTGTGTATTGAAATGCAATCTGTATCATCGGAGGAGGATCAGATCCATGCCTGTACAAGTACAGAAATTATTCATGAAACACATCAGATTCAACTATTATCCCACAGATAAAGTTACAAAATCAAGAGAAGGTAACAGGTTTACTTTATACATTTTATATTTATTTTTATTGGAATCGCTACAATTCCTAGTATATCTAGTCCATTGACTGTAATGAGATGAGTAAAAGGCCAGAAGTAGTTTGATACATTAAACAATAAATTGATAATTATGTAGGCCCAAAATACTCTGATTTTCAGGTTTTTTTTTTTTTTTTTTTGGAGGAAGCAGATCATGTTTTTCAATCCTGCCAATTATTGCGTTTCTTGATGTATCATGAAATCTAAAAAAGTTCTCATTTTTCTTTACTCTATACATCCACAGCTAATTCCACTGTAGTCATCAAATATATTCAAAATTAGATGGTACCATATAGGCAACGAACGGCAAAAGAATTCCAACCCATACCTTGAAAAACCATCAGCACTTGTGAACTCAAAGTCATAAGCATATGTTGCAAATGAATCACAACAAATGATGTGTTGAACATGCTCATACTGTGGGTCTGGGAAAAAATGGCCAAACTGCAACATGATATAGAAAAAAAAAATTGATAAGAAAATTTAGTTTTGGTATAATGAAAGCCTCAACTTTCATTATCATCTACCTCTGCGGCTTAAATGAAGTTACAGTCAACAAAAAGCTTAATAATTTAACAAACAACTTACTCCGAAGGAAAGTAACCATATAAAATTTACAACTAACAGATAATATAAATTTAAATCAGCCCATACACATCCGCATAAAAAAATAAAAAATAAAAAACACTCTAAAGACCACACAAAATAACAGTGTTGCAACTCACAGAATGGCCAGGTTTAAATTCAGTAGAAGTCCTCAATCTCAATATACAGCCGAAGGCATATGGTCTACTAAGCATCCGATACCTGTAAAAAAAAGTACAGCAAAAAATAAGATCACATGAGAATGCAAGGATCGAAACATAAACATAATCACATACAGCTCTTTGGTTATCCACTTCTTGTAAGGGTTTTAACGATTTTTTAACGTCAGATCTCGTTCGAGATTGAGCTAGTGTCCTGTAGCTAAGTGGCTGGTCTAGAGCCTGGGATTTACAGCCCTTCCCTAGTACCATTGCACTTTTCCTTGTAATTGGCTGTGCAAGATTCACATCTTGCATAGACTTCATTTATATATAAAATTTAATTTCTACTAAAAAATATGAAGTGAATATCAGTGTTCCAAGAACAGGCACACACGCAACCTAAAGGTCTAGATTTATTTTTTCCCAAACTTAAATTAAAGAAAAGTATTCCTTTGACAGCTATAGAGCATCATCTTCAACTGCAGAAGTTGAAACACTATGCTATGGTGTCCATACTTACATATCTTGTGGAAGTGTTGAATCATCAGTACTTGTATAGAAATATAATGAGCCTCCACTTTCTATACTAAGAAACTTGAGTGAAGCCAAATCTGTATACTCATTTGTGACGGCAAATATATCAACGCAAACACCTGCTTGGACAGCAAGGGCAGCCTGTAAATTATAGTTCAAACCATGATTATTTGCTAGAAAGGGATGAATAATCCACACAAATAAAATTAAAACATATATTTATAATATCGAAAGAAAGGACTATGTCACCAGATCTTTGTAGAAAGGTGTCTGCTCAGGAAGTAAAGCCCTGTCTGCATCTTCTCCTTTGCTAGCATATTGTTCGCCATACCGCCTTGTATCTAGAGTCCCAGCTCCATAATCAGGAGGACCAGATAGAAAGGCAAAAACTCTAGCTGCATTTACAATCACGGGAGATAAACACCAATTATTCTCAACTATCAAACAAAAGCTCGTTGCTCCATTAGAACCATATATCACCAACCTAAAGCAAATGTAGTTCCGTATTCCGAGCCAAGGTAGTTCATAAGGGCTTCCATTGCAACACCAAAACCTCTCCCACCCATCAAAACACCGTCAAGTCCTTGTCCTGCCCCTGTGGTTCTCTCCCATGAAGCCGTTGGCCTAAGAGTTTCAAGTGCAGCTGCAATAAGGTCTTTACAAGTTTCTACCTGCAGAGAAGTAACTTTCACTTTGAGAAATATAACGAGAACAAACAATTTCACTAGTAAAGAAGAAACTGAAATAAATCCGTTTTGACAGCGAGGTATTATTGGGAGAAACTAAGAATAATTAAGTGAATAAAAACTAATAACGACTACCATACAGGAGCCAAGAACTGTAGCAAAGGCATAACATCTTCAAGTTCTATCGGCAAAGCGTCCTCTGTATCAGGGGGAATGAAAACATTCTTAACGACTGGTATCGGTCCCTGAACGTTGTAGAGCCCCAATTTATGGCTGAAGGTAGCTAGCCCAAACAGAGAACCAGGCCCAAGAGCTGGAAATAAACAATGGTGATGATAAGAGTTATTTCTGAACAGGGGGAAGAAAATAACAGCCATCATATAGATGTCACAGTAAAGTTACGGACCTTCTAATGCTGCCAGAAGTGCACTCTTAGTTAGCTCCAAAAACTCCTCTGAGGCTGCAAATTGTTCAGAAAGAAACAAGAAGGTCACACCTTTCCTAAGACAGTATTATATATATATATATATATATATATATATACACACAGGCGAGAAGGGCAATGAGATGGACAACTATGTTTCTAGTAATCACAAGACTGTAATATGTAAGAGATAACAGAGGCAATGCCATCAAAGATTTTAGTTATTAATTGACAAAGAATAATAAACTTTGGTGCCTTCAAATTCATAGCTTATACAGGATCCCATGACTCATATATATATATATATATATATATATATATATATACATGCGAGAAGGGCAATGAGATGGACAACTATGTTTCTAGTAATCACAAGACTGTAATATGTAAGAGATAACAGAGGCAATGCCATCAAAGATTTTAGCTATTAATTGACAAAGAATAATAAACTTTGTTGCCTTCAAATTCATAGCTTATACAGGATCCCATGACTCGTCTTCAGTAACTTAACCAAACAGGCATCGGTTTGCCAGTTCCAATGCTGTAAAAAGCATAAAACTAGATTATTCGACAAGAAAGATCACGAGTTTAAACCGAGTCTAAGACGTGCTCATTGATCAATTCAATCAACACACATTGGCAACGGCCTGCTCAAAAGTGAAATTAATCAACACAGCATCTCAGAGCATAGGATAAGAGCCCACCAACGTTCGAGGAATCTAAAATCAGAGAAAGAAATAAACACTTGATTTGTATTCGAACAATCACTCCCCGGTTAAACAAGAGGAAAAGCTTTACTCAAACCTACCTCTAAAAACAATGTTATACTATATACCAACCAATCTTCAGTGACGAAAGAGCCTAATTGCAATTACCAAAACAACGTATAACAGGACGAAAAAGGCGAAATCTTACAAGACAGATCAATGGCAGCGACGTAGACTGGCTGAGGCTGCATCCCCTGGTCCGATCCATCGACTGCAGAAAAGAGATCGTGTCGTTAGAGAAAAATCGATGGCAAGAGAGGAATCGCGATTGTGAATGCGAAGACGAACCTGGAAGTTCGAGATCGACGAAGGAGGAGGTGAGTTCGGGGGCGGCGTTGGGGAGAGAGTAGCGAGCGATGGCTTCGGAGGAGAGGCCGTTGAAATGAGAGCAGAGGCAACAAGTCCAGCTCCACTGGTCGAGCTCGCAGAAAGTGTTGAAGTACGCCCAGCAATTCTCGCACCGCGGAAGGAGATCGCCATCGCCGCCGTAAGAGGCCGTACGGCCCTCCTCGTCCTCCGCCGCCAGAGGCCTCACCGTCACGCCCCACGGAAGACCCGAACTCTCCTGCGCATCAGAATCCGCCGGAAACCGGCACACCGTTGCCCGAACCGCCATCGCCTTTTCTCGCCAAATCCGCAAACCAGAAATCAAAGAATGAAATTCAGTGCAGCGACGACGAGCATGAGGAGAGTAGAAATGGCGCCACGTGACGAGGGCCAATTGGTGCGCGCCACGTCATCGGACGATGTGGCACTGGAGGAGAAATGTACTTCGTTATTTCAAAGTACCCTTAATTGAGCGTACACAAACCAGATCCCAAATTGGTGAATTAAGCCCGCTCTGCTCACAGGTCATAGCCCAGCGGAACCGTTTACTCTTCACGCTGCTCGTCGTTCGGTACTCACTCAATCTATCTTCATTCTTGATCACCCTTATTTTATTTTTCTTTTCCTCTTTTCTTCTGAAATCGATGATATGAGATAGGTTTGTTTGTTCTCTGTTGAATGAATCGTTCTTTATATTGCTCTCTATAGTAGTATTGGTAATCGCATTTTTCATTTTAATGGAAGAACCGGATAACAAGTCTGCTTACAAATACCATCACAGCAGTTCGACTTTGAAAACACAGATCATATGCTGAGCCATAGCCCATAGATTAAACACCGAGGCTTCTGAAATTGTTATTAGCTAATACCTGTTACGAGCAAGCAGCTATATATGGCTTAGTCATAGAAATGTGTTCCAACCATTACCAACTTTATTTTTTCCTGTAGAGTTACATGAAGGAAGTGGTGTTATAATTGGTGAAGCGAGTGGTCGAAAGTGATTCTGAATTGGTGCGAGCGATGGAAAATGGGCTGTGTTCAACGGCGAGCAGTGTGCTGAGTGATTTCGATTCCACCGCCCAACTCACTCTCGCCACCCAAACACGTCTCTCCGAAGCTCTCCACCGTCTCAACCAAGGTCTCTCTCTCTCTCTCTCTCTCTCTCTCTCACATTATTACTTGCTTCAAGTATATTTTATTTATTGGTTGGTGGCAGAGCTGGACCGGCTTCTAGAAGATGCCCCGGCCCCGTTCACGATGCACTACGCAGGCAAGATCTGTGGGGTCAGGAAGAGAGTGTCGTCGCTCAATTCCCTCCTAGGCTCCGTCCAACGCAGGCTCGATAACATCGATCGCCTCATCTCGCTCAACGGTACTATCCACTCGCTGCGTTTACTTGATATTTTTTCCTTGTTTGTTCGTTTGTTGTTGCTTTTCATGGTGAATGACTTGGCGCAGAGAAAACGGAGGCTCGAGAACATAATCAAGAAGACGACCACACAGCTACTAACACCATCAACGGCAGTGACACGGGAAAAGGGCGGTGTTAGAAACAAGCTCTCGTCCTGCTATACACCAGATCAAGGATACTTTGGATAAATTATATAGATTAGTGAATTGTTTTCTTTCGTGTGTTGAAGAATACTAGATTTTTTTTTTTTAATAGTTGAATGTACATGAAGAAATGGGAGCAGTGCTGAGTTCAATAAATGAGCATGAATTCTGCACTTAAGATAAGAAAGACTATAGAAAACTCATCAAAGATTTTATATCTAGCTCGTATTTCCTATCAACGCATCGTTTATGCGTGGTTTGGCCAATGGTTTGGCCGAGACTTTTTGGCCGATGGTCTTGAAAGGCCGAATGTTATTGGTTTTGGCCAAGCACTTTGGTCTGGGTGGGCTTGAGCTTTTCTTTGGACTCGGTTCAAGGGTTTACTCTTAAGGGCTCTTCTTGAGGACATGACTCGTTCGTCAGCTCATCCGTGAGCCCAAATATTATGATAGTGTGTTTGGGTTTTGTATTTGAGCTTGTCGTTTCCTTTTATAGAGAAACGACATCATAACACTATTTGCAAGGCGAAGCTACAGCCAACCTCGAGTTTTTTTTTTTTTTTTTTTTTTTTGCATTTTTGTCCATATTTCATAAATTTTTTACTTTAAAAATTAGACCCTTGAACTTTTTTTTTTACATATTAACCCCTAATCTAAATTCTTGACTTCATGCTTATTTCAATTGTTATATTTTGTTACTAATGGTAGTTTTTTTTTTTTTTTTTTTTTTTATGGGGTTACTAATGGTAGTTGAGTTTTAAAAGTTTGATAAAATTGAAGTATTAAGTCATAAATAATATTTGACCCTCTAAAAAGTTCATAATGAAATTTCTAACGTAATAGAGATGAGATCATGCTCCAATAGAATCATTATTAATTTAATATTTGTTTTTTAAAGGGGAAAAAAAGTGAGCTGGCAAATATTGAATTTTCTTTTTTTTAATCCAATCTGGCAAATATTGAATTTTCTTTTTTTTAATCCAATCTGGCAAATATTGATAGGAGAATAGAAAGACAAGCTAGCTCTGCAGTTGAAGGAAAAGTCGTTGGCTTAAAACCCAAAATAAGGGAGGGAGAGAGAGAGAGAGAGATGGCGATGTGGGTATTCGGGTACGGATCTCTGGTATGGAAAGCGGGGTTCAACTGCGATGAACGTGTTGTTGGGTTCATCAAAGACTATCGCCGAGTTTTCTATCAAGGTCGTCGTCTCTTTTGACTCTCTCTCTCTCTCTCTCTCTCTCTCTCTTCTCGAAGTTTGATTGCCTTAGTAATGATTGTTTTGTTGGTTGGTGTATATAGGCAGTACGGACCACAGAGGAACGCCCGAGTACCCAGGAAGAACAGTGACATTGGAGGCCTCCATTGGACACACGTGTGTGAGTCTGTTTCCCCTTTTTGCTTCTGCTTTTGAATTCAACACACAACACAATCAATCTAATGCTTTGCCTCTCCTCTCCTCCAGTGGGGAGCTGCGTACAGGATCACCAACAAGGAAGACCAACAGACTGCCTTGACGGTACTTTCTTCTCTCAACTCAATGCTTTCTTGTTTTTTCTCACTCACTCATTCATGTCACAACTCACAACCACCACAGTACTTGGAAGTGAGGGAGAAACAATACGACCGCAAAGCTTATGTTGATTTCTTCACTGTAAGTCCCTGCATTAGTATTTGTTTACTAGGTTATTATGTGAGGATGATTAATGGATCAATTTGTGTTGTTTAGGATCCTTTGGCTAATACTCCGGCTGTTTCGGGAGTGATGGTGTAAGTAAGTGGGTAAATTGTAACCCGGCCTTTTGCTATTACTGGCCTCACATTTTTTTTTTTTTATCTATCATGGTTTTTAGATACATTGCATCTCCGGACACCACCAAAAACGTCAACTACTTGGGCCCAGCTTCCGTCTCCGAAATCGCCAAGTGAGTGATTTACTATGAAAAATGAAAATTTTGAAGGGAAGTGCGAGGGAAAAACAAAATTTCCTATTGTGTTTGATAATTTTTTGTTAGAGAACGTATAGTAAATTTTCATTACCTATGAGTTTTTGCTGGGATTACCCGTTTGCGAATTCGTTTGGATTTTTATTTCCAGCCAACTTTTCTATAGAAGATAAAATTTCAATTGTAGTTTTTTTTTTTTTTTTCCTTTCTTCAAATTATATTTCCTTCGAGCTTTCCTCAATCAAACAATTTTCGCACATTTTCTTATGGTAATTAATTAAAAAAAGAATTGGTGTGCAGGCAAATTGTTAAAGCTCAAGGACCATCGGGACCAAACACGGAATATCTTTTCCGGCTTGAATCGGCTCTTCTTGAAATTGGTGAGTTAATGGATCAATATATATATATATATATATATATATATATATATATATTTTTTTTTTTTTTTTATGAAAAACTTAACGTTTATACTCTTATTTATTTTATTTTGGTGTTGGGTCAGGGTGCAAAGACAAGCACGTAATGGATGTGGCAAACAAGGTGAGGCAGATTCTTTCAGAGAAAGAGGCGGATTCAGCTGATGTGTAGCTGTATGTATTGCTTGCTTGGATTCTCACATAAAACAAACTACTCAATTGATATGTGCACTGCATTAGTGGTCTTTTGTATTTCAACTCATTATTCTCTAAACCTGAAATTTTTTATAATCATGCTTCTCCAATTTGGCCATTTGCATCCGCAACGACTGCGTATCGTTATTAGCATCTTTGAATACGTACTAAATGAAAAGACTGTTATGGCATTTGACTTCTAATGTTAATGCGTCAAATCTTAATGAGGGGAGGAAAAATGGACGTATTGATCGGTTGAAATTAACGGTCGGTTAGTTTGTATTTTAATCGGTTTGAAGTGATCGATCAGTTAATTTTAACCACATTTTATTAGTTAATCAGATAAAAATAAAGAAAATATATAATCCAAAGGTTAACAGGTTAGCCGTTAGCTATTTAAAATGGTTATAGGTTACATCGGTTAAGCATTTTACCCACCTTCAAAGGGAGGGAGTGGAAAAAGTTATACCCATTGAATGGTCATTGGTGAAATAACACTCTAAATCCTTGTATTATAACTCACCGGCGCACAATGCAAACTTAAAATTACAGACATTTTTTTTGGAATTCTCGCTTTACATAAGCAAACTTAAAATTACTCTTACTATTTTGTTTTACTGCAAAACATCACGGAATTTTATTCTACAAGCAATATCAGCTCAGATTATCCTACAAAGGTCGGCCGTGACACTCTCTTACTCATCACGATCAATCATTTACATGGTGACTTGCAACTTAATGCACCACCTGGTTCGGAGACCATTTCACAAACGTAATAGAAACATATTGTAACTCATTTACCAACTATCAACACTCAACAATAACTAAGTCAAAATGGGAAATATTTGATCTTCGTCTTGCATAGCATGCATGATACGAATCAAGGAGTTGAAATAGATGCAAATGAGCTTGCGCGAATTCAATGACACCACTCGAGCTACAATGATGCAAGTGAGCTTGTGAGAACTCAAAGACAACTTTCAAACGATCCACTAAGCTTGCTAAGTGAGACTTACACATGTACGATTCAGTATTCGCTGAAGTGGAGAACCTTGGCCTCACGTCGGGACTCAATAAGGACGAATTTTTCAACCTTGTGAGGGACAAGCCCGGCTTAAGGGGAGGGCAAGAGGGGCAATTGCCCAAGGCCCCACCACTCATTAGGCCCCACTTTATAAAGTTAAAATTTTAAATTTTTTTGTATTAAATTGATATATATATATATATATACACACACACACACACACAATAACATCATAATTTAAAGCAACAAATATGTTGATGGGCATTTGTTTAATTAACTATCCATAGAATTTTAGGAAACTCAACATTATGGAATAAATCTCAATAATAGTGTGCTTTTCTTGGTAATTTATGTCTCCATTATGCTCTTTTTCATATTCGTTCGAAATTGGTTTAGGGAAGCAATCACAGCCCACCAAAAAAAAAAAAAAATAGAAAGCCGAGATAGAAAAAAAAATAGTGAATAGAAATACAACAAAAAGAGTTCTATATTAAAGGATAGATATGTTGATTATATTAAGTTATTTAATATTTATAATTCGTTAATCCCTAATTTATCTATTTCTTTTCTGTTTATATTTATAATTTTGAGTTTGTGCTTCTTCTTATTATTTTTTTTCCAACTTATCACTGGTTAGTATTTGATTTTGAAATCAAATTTTTATCATAAAATATGGACTAGATTGAGTACTAGGAAATATTTATTAACATGTATCACTATAACAAATACTGTCTTTCGGTGCGGATGAATTTGGGTGCGACTATTCGCACCTAAAAGTCGCACCCAAAACTACTTTCGGTGCGATTTTTCGCACCCAAAAGTCACTGAAGTCGCACAAAAAATTTCGCTGATTTTTTGAATTTGGGTGCGACTCTAGACATACCTTTGGGTGCGACTTCTAGACAGCTTTTGGGCGGTCTTTTTTCAATTTTTTTCATTTTTGAGCGGTCTTTTTTCACTTTTTTCATTTTTTCTTTTGAGCGCCTCACCTGCAAGAATAAAGAGGAAAAAAATCATTACTCTTTTTTTACAAATGAACAAAGGGGATCTAGGGTTCAAGAATTCCCAGAGGAGGGGAGGCTGAACCGCGTGATCTCGCCGGACTGCAACGACGCCTTCGTCTCCGGCGAGCAGACCCCGGACCTACGCCGACGTGATGAGAGAGCAGGCGCTGAAGCGAGAGGAGGAGGAGACCCGGAGGCTCATCGCCAAGAAGAAGGAGGAGCAAGCCGAGGCCGCCAAGACCGGCGGCGCCCCGGAGGAGAAGAGGCGCAACCGGTGGGACCTGTCCCAGGACGAGGGCGGTGCTCCGGCGAAGAAGGCGAAACCCGCGTCCTCCTCCGAGTGGGACTCCGGCGACGCGACGCCCTCGCTCTCGCGGCGGAACCGGTGGGACGAGACCCCGACGCTGGGCCGGGCGGCAGGGGAGTCCTCCGACGCCACCCCGGCGGAGGGGCGGCAACCCCGGCGGGGATGACGTGGGACGCGACCCCGAAGTTGGCCGGGATGGCGACCCCGACCCCGAAGCGGCAGCGACGGAGGTCTATTATCCTCTGGGACTTCTCTTTTTCATTGCCGAAGCGGCAGCGACGAGGAGCAGCGACGGAGGCCGGAACCATCCCGGTACGAGTCGCCATTTTTTTTTATTTTTGGGGACTTTTTTAGGTGCGACTTTAGGTGCGAAAATTCGCACCTAAATGTCGCACCCGAAAGTCTGGACTTTTGGGTGCGAATTTTCGCACCCACAACTTTTAGGTGCGGACTTTCGGGTGCGGAAAAGTCGCACCCAAAGTCGCACCTAAAGGTATCATTGGGTGCGAAAATTGACTTTCAGGTGCGAAAAAAGTCGCACCTGTTGCTATTTTTTGTACTAGTGTATTTTCGTTTTTGTGGTTTAATTTATCGTGAATTTGTGATGCATAATTTCTAATTTTTAAATTAATTAATTTTTTTAGAGGCTCCTTATTTTCTTATCGCTCAAGGTCCCCGTATACGTCGAGCCGCCTCTGGTGAGGATGATTATAAAGAGGTTCGTAGAGCAGGTAGAAGTCAATCCTGTTTATTATGATCTTGATCAGAGAGAGAGAGAGAGAGAGAGAGAGAGAGAGAGAGAGAGAGAGAGAGAGATGGTTCAACCTTAGTTGGCTGATATTGTTTTAATTAGTGTTGTAGTACTTGCACAAGATCCTTCTAAGGGGCTGAAACGTTAGTTTTTGATATGTAGTTTCAAAATAAAATAAAAGGACTAAATGGGAATTTTTTTACACATTTCTTACATTGATATAAAACAGCAGCTAGAAGTAAACATTGTAAAGATACTCAAATATGATTTGAGAAAGAAGAAGGCACTATTATTTATGTATTATGAAATATCATGGATTCTACCTCAAAACTAATTGGCAGTTAAGAGGAATAACCCATAATTTTTATAAATTTTTGTTATCTATACATATTCGAGTATCTATCATTTCATGTTCCAAATTTTGTGGTCCGCTTAGCAACGAAAAATGTAATATCGACAACGAACAACGTGATTTTCTGACATTTCAAACTATGTTATATATGGACTTATTCATATTTTTTTAAAAGGGCGCTATAGCAAAATGGACATCATAACTTTGGGGTATTATAAAATAGTCATAATTTTCTAGATTTTAAATTAGTAGCCAATGATCCTATTAAATTAATATTCCCGGTAAATCAATTCTTTTATCATCAAAGTCTGATGAATTAAATATTTATTGGAAACAACTTTTTTCCTCCACGTTTGTTATATGGCATGTCATATATATTATCTTAAGTAACTCGATTTACAACATCTAACATACAATAACGTAGTCACTTCTCGAACTGTACTAGTGAAGTTCTGTTAAGTAAAACTGCATAAATATCTACAAGTTCACATGACTCGTAAAATATGACATTTACTAAACTTATATATATATATATATATATATATATATATATATACACACTTATATATATATATATATATATATTGCTTTAATAATATATATATATATATATATATATATATATATTCATTATAACAAATACATCATCTAACTTAAAAACACACCAAACGTTTTTTTTTCTTCATCTTATGAGTAGAGTAATAACTAAATTTATTTTCTCTATTTACTTCCAAATACTCATAAGATTTGACCATTATAATTATTAAAAACTCGGAAGAACTAATATGTAAAGGAAAAATACACATAATTAAGAGGTTTTGAGTATGAAGTTAGAGATTCATATTATTTGTGTCTTTGAATGTAAATTTTATAAGGTAGCTAGGTAGTGACTTTCATAAAAATCTGGCTCCGCCCCCGCTCTTGATAACTTCTTGATAACGGGTCAAGCCTTAGCATTATTGTCCTTTGCAAATCTTGTGGTTCTTTTCCAATTCTTATATTATTATGTCTTATTACAAATGTTGATACAATGCACCATGGTAATACACAGAGTCTCCACCTCAATGTTCGACCACCCTTATTATTTGATCCAACTCGCAGTGTCGACGAAAGGTGATGATTTAAGTCCAACACCAATTTTGGACCTGTCTACGAGTAGCCTACCGCTAGCCACTCGCGCTACTATTTATGCTCCCACCGATTCTCCTCTTCAATTAGAGCTACATCGATGTTAACCTTCACTGTCTCCGGTGAGGTGTCTTCCACATGTCCATCCAGTTTAATTTATTTAGTTTTCTGTTTGTCGCTCATTTTTCAATTAAGTTATGAGATTATTCATTTTTTAAATTGAATATGATTTGTACTTTCAAATTCGTTGCATGTTTCTAGATTTTTATTTATTTTATGTTTGTTTTGTTTTCTTCATTTTTTTTACATTTTTTACACCAATAGTTAAATATTTATGTCGAGCATAAATTACATACACTTGATAATTTCACACCTTATCTAATTATTGACCATTGTAATAGATTTTCACAAATTATTATTTTTATTATTATTATTACTACTACTATCATTATTATTATTATTATTATTATTATTATTATTATTATTATTATTATTATTAAGTAAAGTACATATTTTACTGCTAATTTTACAGTGCCCAGATTAAATGCTCTTTTAAATTTTCAAATTACATAAATGTTACTAAATATTTAATACTTTAATAATTACAAAATTGCCGTTAAGTAAACAGATAAAAATATATGGATTTCTCCAAAACTGCCCAGACTAAATGCTCTTTTAAATTTTCAAATTACATAAATGTTACTAAATATTTTATACTTAAAAAATTGCAAAACTACCGTTAATTAATTAGATAAAAAAAATTCTGAATTTCTCCAGAACTGTTCGGTTTACTCGTTTGATGAAACTACGTATACACACAATATTTGCTTATTAAATAATCACCAGACTCCACCTTCTCAAATTCTTCGAACCTTCCAACTTCTTCGAGAATAGCAGATTCAAGGGTACCTATTACCTACATTTTAAAAATTAACGTAAGAAAAACCCAATGCATAAATTGCCAAATTTTTACACATCATAGAAAAAAGTATATATACATATTTTTATTCACACACATTACTTTACATAAAAACCACTTCAATTGTGGAAACAGTTAAGATGATTGAAGTGGGTCCTACACAAACTTAAACAACGATGTGTTATTATTTTATTAATTTTTTTTATAAAAAAAGTAAGAGCATCGGTGTTAGAAAGTGACATAATTGCCACAATCATTACTATCCATAATTCTAATGTGTCAACAAAAAGTGATATGACATTGTCACATAAGCAATAAAGCAACTTTGGTGATGGTGGTTATTTGTTTTCACGGAGAGAGGAAGCTTTAGGTGAAATGCAAAATATTTTACAATTCCAAAAAAAAAAAAATTAGAATTTTATTTTATTTTTAAATTAAATGAATGATTAGCTAGCAAGCCCTTTTATTTTTCATGCAAGACTAGGAAGTAGAGGTGTGCACGGTCCGGTCCGGTCTAAAACCGATAAAAAAATCAAACCAGACTGGTCCAAACGGTTTTAGAAAATTAAACCGGACCGGATAAAGCAAGGAAAAAAATTGGACTGGACCAAACCGGTTAAAACGGTCCGGTCCGTTTCAGAACGTTATAACGTTTTAGGTCGGGCTATTTTGGACATATATATATAAAATATGTATATATATATATATATACATTTTTTTTTAAAATACTAATCGCTCCGATCCGGTCTAGATCGCGGTTTAAAATTTTTAGATCGGACCGGACATTTAAAAGTACAAACTTGACCGGACTAAACCGGATCAATGAAATTTTAAACCGTTTAAACCGAATCGATGGTATAAAAATCAGTGATCCGATCCGATTTATGATTTCACTATTTTTCTGCGCCGTCATAATAGCCCTTATTTGTATTCATCTATGCATGTTTATCTATTTTTTTTTATTTTAAATATTTTTCTATTCCCAGAGCCCCCCCTGGAGTAATTCTGAGATCTAGATAGTCGACCGGTAAAAAAGAGCGATAAAGCAAGTCTTATATCGTAATAAAAAAAACATTGAAATTGAATACTCATCATTTTTATCTCCCATCAATATATTAAAATATTCCCAAATTGGCAAATTAGGGTTGGCTCTCAATTCAACGATCATTCACATCGAAAGGGTTTTACAACGATTTCTCTCCTCATTTCACATATTTTCTCGTTTCACTATCGACCTTATAAACCAGGAACTGACCGGTACTCACTTTCTCTCCGATTCTCTACGATAGCAAATTTCAACTACAAATAATATTTCGTTGTTGTTTTTCCGTTCTGATGTTATCGTTTCCTTTAAACTTGTAGGAAAGACAATAGTTTTTCTTTTGTTTCCAGAACCTGATTCAATGTTTACAATTTGGGTTCTTGTAATGTTTTACTGAACCATCTAGGCTCTGCTGGTTAGGTTATTGCAAATAACACTTCTAGAGCTTGTTTTGAGTAGCGTTTTTTTCTTAGCTTAGCCTCTTTCTACATATATCAATATGGTGTTTATTGACTCTGAATACTTTTTGCTTAGCTACTATGTCTGATGGCTGATTTCCGGATACTCATATGCTGATTATTTTTTTTTTCTGCCTTTTTCTTACTTACCCTCCCAATGTGGGATAAAATGCAACTGCTCCAATGAAGATAGTTAAAAGGCTTAAACTTGCCTAAATGTTCTCTCTTTTTTTTTTCTTGATACCTCTCATTCAGAAAAGTTTAAGTCTTGCTTTGTTTTGATCAATCCCTTCATTCATTATTAGAAATCAGAAATCATCTGTCTCAATTTGCGATACTTGTGAAATCAAATTGTCCTCTATAGAAGTTCTCATCAGCCCAATAATTTTCGATCCCATTGAGCCCTTTTCTTGTGGAATGAGATTCATTTCTGCAACTCCTTTTGGCCTTCCATTTTTGTTTCGTCCGGATTTCGATATGCATATTCTTCTTCTTCTTCTTCCCTTGAACTCTTCTGGCCTCTGTGCCTTCTTCACAGTTGCCTTGCAAGCTTATACTTTTAGGTGAGCAACATGCCAAAGCCAAAGGCACAGCCATTGCCAGCTTCTAAGTCAGCCGAGGCCGATGAGAGGGTTGATCTCGATGAAGACGAAGATCCCGAAGAAGAGGAAGAAATTGAGTATGAAGAGGTAGAGGAAGAAGTGGAAGTAGAGGTCGAAGAAGAGGTAGAAGTGGAAGAAGAAGAGGAAGAGGAAGAGGAGGAAGAAGAGGTAGAAGTGGAAGAGGAAGAAGAAGAGGAAGAAGAGGAAGAGGAAGAAGAAGAGGAAGAGGACAGTGATGTAAATAATGCTGTCGGAGCCAATGATGTTGTGGACGATAAGAAAAAGCGAGCCGAGCTTCTTGCTCTCCCTCCACATGGCTCTGAAGTTTATGTCGGAGGAATTCCACAGGATGCTTCGGAAGAGCAGCTAAAACAATTCTGCCGGTCTGTTGGAGAAATCGTTGAGGTATATCACGCTCTTCAATGTGACACCTTTGTCCGTACTATGCCAAAAAAGAAAAGAAAAAAGAGCTATCAAAATTGAATTTCACGTGGTTGATTGATTGGCTCTAGGTGCGAATTATGAAGGGCAAAGATTCTAGTGAGAACAAGGGTTTTGCATTCGTGACGTTTAGAAACGTTGAAACGGCTTCTAAAGCAATAAGTGAGTTGAACAATAGAGAATTCAAGGTACACATGGGTCCCCCTTCTAAAGTCGTCAAATCCATTTATGTCCCACGCGTGCGTTTCTGGTAATTTTCTTATCGATTGCTCAGGGTAAAAAAGTGAAGTGTTCCACGTCTCAAGCAAAGCACCGCTTGTTCATTGGTAATCTTCCAAGGACTTGGGGAGAGGCAGATTTAAGAAAGAGTTTGACAGAGACAGGACCGGGGGTTACTGGTATAGAACTTGTTAAGGTACTTTCCTATGTTTATATATTACACCATTGCAGTTTTGTTTAGAATTTCGAGTCCTCTTTTTTTTTTTTTTTTTTTTTTTTTTTTTTTCCGGTTCTTTCCCCTTCTATTATTTTTCATTAAGTACCACTTCCAATTACATCCAATTCTCTCTTACAGGACATAAAGATCGCTAGCAATAATCGAGGCTTTGCTTTTATCGACTACCATAACCATGCATGTGCTGAGTATTCTAGGCAGAAAATGATGAACCCGAAATTTAAGCTTGCTGACAATGTTCCCAATGTGAGCTGGGCTGATCCCAAAAATGCCGAATCTTCTGCAGCGTCTCAGGTTCTTAGTCTTATGTTTATTATGCTTGTGTGAATTATGTACTTGTCTGGATCATGGAACATCAAAAACTTTTGCTGTCATCTTGAGATAGCAATTGTATGATTAAAGTGCTTACTGTTCTTCATTGAATGGACATGTAGGTGAAAGCTGTGTATGTGAAGAATTTACCAAAAAATGTGACCCAGGACCAGCTAAAGAAGCTCTTTGAACACCACGGAAAAATCACTAAAATAGTTCTTCCACCCGCAAAGACTGGGCATGAAAAGAACCGAATTGGTTTCGTGCATTTTGCAGAGAGATTGTGTGCCATGAAAGCATTGGAGAGCACGGAGAGATACGAGCTTGATGGTAGCCATCTCTTTGGTTCTTTACCCGTAACATACATTTCTGTTTTTCTTCTTCCTTAACGTGGAACTTTCTTATGAACACTGTCAGGACAATCTCTGGAGTGCTCTCTTGCAAAGCCACAGGGAGATCAAAAGCCCGGCGGATCGAATTCTCAGAAGGCGGGATTGCTTCCCGCTTTCCCACCTCGTGTCAGTTACGGAATGGTAGCCAATCCATATGCTCCTTTTAATCCAGGCTTCGCTGCTCCTGCTTTTGCTCAGGTCAGATTCTCTTCCCTTCTCTAATAGACTCCAACAATTTCTGTAAAGGAATTGTCTTTGTGATACGCCCCTTGACATTTCTTGTATTGATTCAAATATGAATGAAAGAACTACAAAGGGTATTGAATGTTCGAGAGGTCCGTGCTCTCCAAATTGGAATTTCTTCCGTACAAAAGACTAGAGACTTTTCAGATTTCTCTTTGATACCATTTCTCTACTAATTCTTCTTATTTATGTATAAACTAACCTTATTTCTAGATATTCTCTGTTAACCCTCGCATATCTACTAATTACTCTAATACCCCTAATAACCCAGGTCCTAACACTTTGCTTAGCTTGTCATAGAATTATACCGAGTTTCTTAAGCTCCTTTTTTTGGCTGATCCTTTCATGACTATGCTAACCTCTATCGTGAACACGAATACAATTGTGATGATTTGTGACATTTTGTAGCCAATGATGTATGGACGGGGACCTAGTCCTTCGGGAATGGCGATGATGCCGATGCTTCTTCCTGATGGACGGATAGGATATGTCCTGTAAGTAGAAAAACACATTTTTCTTCTTCCTGATTTGTGTAGAAATACGGAGAGGCTAAATTTGTGTGAATGTATTTGTATGTATATAGGCAACAGCCGGGCCCACAGCCTCAACTGTCTCCTCCGCCGCAGTATCATAATAACAGAAGTAGCGGAGGCAGAGGCAGTTTCAAAGGAAGACATAATCATCATCACAACAACAACGATGGTGGCCGCCGATACCGACCCTACTGATTTGCCCAAATGAGTGTCTGTCCTTGAATTCAACCATCTTGCTCTATGTCGTCCCATGTACTTTTTATTTATTCATATGACCCTATACCCGGAATGATGAGCAATTTTTGTTTCTTGTATACTATTACCAAACAAATAAATTATCATGCATTATTTCTAGTTCAGTGTTTGCATCTCATATCCTTGTGTCGTTTGTTCACTCCGCTCAGGAGACTCCTATGGAAACCTTGACGAAACATATTTGAGTCGTTATTGCTGTTTCTAAGCTTAAATGATAGTTTTTTTTGAGCGTCCATAAGATTCTCAATAACTTAACTTGACTTAGTAATAACCGGATCAACTTCTTACAAAGAAAGTCTAGACATACAATATATTTTGGAAGCAACTACGTTTCATTTTCTTTTGATTTAGAAAGCAAAGACGAATTTTTTAGGCATTAGATTAAGACCTAATCGCAGCTCAGTCATTGTCCGCAACAATTTCCTCCTCCGGTGACTTGTCTTTGTGGTTGGACTTGGTTTTTTCAGCCGATGCCTCTTCTTCCAACTTCCTCTTCTTGTTCTCATCCACTGTCTTCTTCTTTCCCGCGTTTTTCTTCCTAAACTCTGTGGAACAAACACAGCCAAAACCTAGATTAAGTGTCGTGAAAAACAGACCTGGTTCCAAAATGAAACTAAGCTCATTATTCCTTCAAGGAATTCCATAAACCTAGCGAAGCTTATTGCGATTTCTTAATCCCATCTATCACCAAATATATTAAAAGATGCAGATTGAAATTCCAATCCAAGATTTACTGAAGATGTTAACTCTGAAACTGACCATCAAGAGAAGCCCTGAGAGGGTCGATGAAGTCGTGGAACTCAATCTCCTCCAGAGCCTTAAACACGTCGTCGGAGCTGATGGTCTGTCGTTTGCTCTCTCTGCACAAATCGTTTGCCCTAAAACGACATGGAAATCGTACACTGAAGTAAATAGCTGCATATGCAAACAGAAAAGAGAGAGAGAGAGAGAGAGAGAGAGAGAGAGAGAGAGCAATTAATCAATCGATGATCGGAAAGTGTTTTTACGTGGCAGAGAGGTAGTGGATGAAAATCCGAGCGGACTCGGAGAAAGCCGTGAGAGCATCTTTGTGGATGTTCATATCTTCTTCCGAGCAACGCGACAGCTTATCCTTCACTATCCGCCGCACTATAGCCTTCGGAAGCTCCGCTGCTTCCGACGACGACGCCGCTGCTTTTTCCTTTTCCATTTCCATCTCTCTCTCGGATCTCTCTCTCTCTCTGTTCTCTCTACTTTTGTTTCCCGCCATGTCAGGCCCAAAAACAAAAACACACTCGATAGCTCATAATTGGGCCTTATATCGGCCCATTTTCTTTTAGTTTTATTTTTCGAATAAACTGTACAAGCCTTATCCGAATCTGCCGGTCCTGAATACGGAAATGCGTGTCTGAAACGAAAGGATTGGATTTTTCTCTGCGAGTAATACCACATTTCTTTTTATTTGATTCTGTATCTGACTGTTAGGTTTAAGGATTTACTATTTAGATTCCTCGAATCTGTTTGACTTTTTTTTCCCCCTTCATAAACTGTTCAATCTGCAATTTGTATTCGAACTTCGGCCACGTTTCAATTTCATAGCCTCAAACAGTGAAATTCCGTATTCGAGAAACCATTAATTCGGTGTAAGGAAGAAACTTGTTCATGTGCCTACGTAATAGTTTGTCATTGACTCATATCTAGATCCAGGTATAATTGGTTGATGATAAGAGAATGCTATTTTGGTGATGATAATGATCTGATAGAGTTGTATTTTACTCGACAGAATAAACGGCGATTGATTGATTGGAAATTCCATGGGAACTGAGGTGGTGTCTTCGGCTGCGGGGATATCAGAGCCGTTGATTAGTGGCTCGGAGAAGATCGACGGCGTGGATGATGAGATCCCAGAGTGGAGGGAACAGATCACGATCAGAGGGCTGGTGGTGAGTACTGCCCTGGGGGCTCTCTTCTGCATCATCACCCACAAGCTCAATCTAACGGTGGGGATTATCCCGTCCCTCAACGTGGCCGCTGGGCTGCTCGGCTTCTTCTTCGTCAAGTCGTGGACTACCTTCTTGTCCAAGTTAGGGTTCTCCGTGCGACCCTTCACAAGGCAAGAGAACACCGTCATTCAGACCTGCGTTGTCGCCTGCTATGGCCTCGCCTTTAGCGGTATCTTTTTTGTTTTACTCTTCTAAGATAGACTGGGGTTTTAGAGGTTTATTTTAATTGTGATTTGGTTTGATGTTATCAGGGGGTTTCGGTTCGTATTTGATTGCAATGGACGAAAAGACCTACAATCTTATCGGAGCTGATTATCCCGGGAACAGAGCTGAAGATGTGAAGAATCCCGGATTGGCTTGGATGACTGGTTTCTTGTTTGTGGTCAGTTTTCTCGGCCTCTTCAGTCTTGTTCCGCTTCGCAAGGTAATATTCAGAGTTGTGCCTTTCTTCATTTTTTATATTATTTTATGCCCAATTTAACTATTAGAGACTTCATTTGTATTAGCTGGAAGATCATTACTGGCAAAGCATGATTATTTTTCATTTGTCCCCACGCATCTTAATCCTTGTAACTTCCCAGGTTATGATCATGGATTATAAGCTTACATACCCAAGTGGGACCGCCACAGCTATGTTGATAAATAGCTTCCACACGAGTACCGGAGCCGAACTTGCAGCGTAAGATACAGAAATTTAAGATGTCGTGTCATTACTTTGTTATATGGAAGTTATAAGGTCACAGACACCAATGTTTCCTGCTTATTCTAACCAGTTAGGTTAGCCTTAAATTCCAACTTATCCAATGAGAGAGATCTTAGCGGTGGGCATGGCAGATTAGTAACTCTGCAGATAGCATATATACTGTCAATTCTATATATAGTTTTTTTTTTGTTTCTTTCTCAGGAGGCAGGTTCGTTATCTTGGGAAATACCTGAGCATAAGTTTGGTATGGAGTTGCTTTAAGTGGTTCTTCAGTGGTATTGGGGACTCGTGCGGATTCGACAATTTCCCCAGCTTTGGTTTGACCCTCTTTAAGTACACGTACGCTTCTAGCCGATGCTTTCTAGTCGTAAATTAGGCTTAATGTATAATAATAAGTTAATAGTAGTATAATGCGCTAATGTTGCTCTTGTTACCTAATCAGGATTTTTTTCGACTTCAGTCCGACTTATATTGGATGCGGTCTAATCTGCCCTCACATAGTCAATTGCTCTACTCTTCTCGGGGCTATCATATCGTGGGGTTTTCTCTGGCCCTACATCTCGACCCACGCTGGGGATTGGTATCCCGCTGACCTCGGCAGCAACGATTTCAAAGGTCTCTACGGGTACAAGGTACTATTTCTCTCCTACTACTCGATTCCCTTTCGTTCTCTGCAAATACTACATGATATCTGTCCATGCCTTGTGTTCCATTCATTCACAGGTTTTCATAGCTATTGCTCTCATCCTTGGCGACGGAATCTACAATCTGATCAAGATTATATTCATTACAGCCAAGGAGATCTGCTCTCGGCGCTCCGCACCATCAGGCCTTCCTATTCTTACAGAAGTCACAGGTGAGAAAATTACCCCACTCAAGTCTTGCATGTCTATTAGTTACTAATTATCTGCAAAAATTCACGGGGAGCAGATGCGGAGACGTCGAAGTTACGGGCGGAAGAAAAGAAAAGGGACGAGGTGTTTCTGAAGGACAAAATCCCGACGTGGTTCGCAGTGTCCGGGTACGTGGGTCTGCTCGCGATATCGACGGCGACGATGCCTCTGATATTCCCGGCCCTGAAGTGGTACCTCGTTCTCGGGTCGTACGTGATCGCCCCGGCCCTAGCCTTCTGCAACTCCTACGGGTGTGGACTCACCGACTGGAGTCTGGCGTCGACGTACGGGAAGATCGTGCTCTTCATGATCGCCTCGCTCGTCGGAGGCAGCGGCGGCGGAGTCCTCGCCGGGCTCGCGGCTTGCGGGGTCATGATGTCCATCGTCGCCACCGCGGCGGATCTCATGCAGGACTTTAAAACGGGGTATCTCACATTCTCGTCGGCGAAGTCGATGTTCGTGAGCCAGGTGATCGGGACGGCGATCGGCTGCGTCGTAGCGCCGCTCACGTTCTGGCTCTTCTGGGCCGCCTTCGACGTCGGGTCCCCCGACAGCCCTTACAAGGCTCCGTACGCCGTGATATTCAGGGAAATGGCCATCCTCGGCGTCGAGGGCTTCTCGGAGCTCCCGAGGCACTGCCTGGCCATGTGCTGCGGGTTCTTCGTGGCGGCCATGCTCGTGAACCTCCTCAAGGACGTGACGCCCGGCAAGGTCTCGCGGTTCATTCCGATCCCGATGGCGATGGCGATCCCGTTCTACATCGGGGCCTACTTTGCCGTGGACATGTTTGTCGGGACGGTCATACTCTTCGTGTGGGAGCGCATCAACAGGAAGGAGTCGGAAGATCTCGCCGGAGCGGTCGCGTCCGGACTCATCTGCGGAGACGGAATTTGGACCGTTCCGTCGGCCATCCTCTCGATTTTCAGGATCAACCCTCCGATATGTATGTACTTTGGCCCTTCTTTAGCCAGCTGATGAGTTTCGGAAACATATCACCACTGGTTTTCTTGTATGAACGACTTTGTGAATATTCCAAGGCGTGGGCTTTTAGCCCTCCTTTCTAGCTCTTTATTCCCGTAAAAGAACGTTTCATGCTTAGAATAAAATTGTATATTAATTATACGATAAATTTATGTTTATTTTCTCATGTTCGTGATCGTTGTGTAGCTTAGCCTCTTGATTTTTTTTGCTTCTAGCTAGAATCCTGTAGCAGATATTGTCGTGTAGCCTAGCCTCTTGATTTTTTTGCTTCTAGCTAGAATCCTGTAGCAGATATCGTCGATATTCGAAGCAAGATATTTTTTTTATTTTATTTGAAACGAGACTCTTTATATTAACAGGGCATTGAGCCTAATATGTCTGAAAAAATTAATTTGTTTCTCATAAGTTAATTGGTTGATGATTTTTCTATTTCAGTGATAGAAAGTAGCATATAATCAATTGATTAATTCAAACGTCAAATGCATGGTTTAACTTTGCATGCCATCATTTTCCCAAATTTAATATCGTTCATGTTTGGTTGAGTGTAGACTTGAGCCTCATAGTGGCAAATTAGCAATGAGTTAGTAATGGTATTAACGTACACGGCTTCTCAAAATATTGCTTTGAAGAAAAAAAAATATCTGTTTTGTCAAATGGTGGGATATAGTCATATCGAGTATGATCAAAATAACGTAGGAAAGTGACTTATTGTATAGATAAGTAGCCGTGTATATTGTTGGAATATCTGAATAAAAGGAACAAACAGAATATTAAAAGGCACGTGGGAGATAAGAATGGGGAGAGGAGACTTGGAAATGCAAAATTGCATATGCAATGCACGTACGTAATAGCGCCATTATTTTGTATATATAAGCTCTCGATGGTCTCTTTTTCCAAATTGAAAAAGTCGTCAATATAGCAACAGCAAAACAAACAGACAAAAAAATAATGGCTTCTTCTTCGTATGGTTTCCCATCAGGGACGGATCCGGAAGTGATAAGAAGCTTCGAGATGATGGACAGAGATGGAAGCGGATTCATAGAAGGCAAAGAGCTCCAAAAAGCTCTTTCCAATGGATATAATCTCAGGTTTAGCCTCGGGACTGTTCGCTTCCTCATCTTTCTCTTCAAAAGCCCCAATCACATTCCTCTCACTCTCGGTACTATTATATATATACTCTTTTTTAATTTACCAATACTAACATAGTCTACTATAACTCCTTCTCTAGTTACCATTTTAGCTTTATCGGAATTTGAATGACATGAATTCATAATGATCACCTTGAGAAAAAGAGTTTGGTTTATGTTGAAAAATGGAAATCAGCCAATATTAATTAAGTCGGAATTGATAGTTTTTGGTTCATGGAGGAAGAAGGGATACACTATTTGCTCAAAGACAATTGCTCAATTCAGCTTTCACGACTTTTGACTAATAAATACATTCCTTCAAGCAATGCATGACCTACCTAACAAACAAAACCCAATATTTAGGCATAATCACAGTTTCGTTATCAAGTTGGTCTCCTTATAATATTATTCATTGAACAGTATTACATTATTATTATTAATGAGACGGTTTTATTTTTTATTTTATTTTAATCTTACTATAGGGCCCAAAGAATTCGCTGCTTTGTGGAGTTGCCTTGGCATTTGGCGGGTGAGTATAAATAATTTTCAATTTTTCCCCTATACCATATACATGTCTAACAAGATCTCTAACGTTACATTATTGAAAATACAAAGTTGACAGACAGTCACTTGTACATGGTTGGAATTGGCATAAAAATTAAAATTTGATATTTTTTGCATTTATATAGACATGAAATTTGTACTAATGTATGTGCAAGTTTAGTAATAAAAAAGTTGGGTGAGAATGGAATTAATTAGAAGAGGGTGTTGGGGTTTTCAGGGAACATTTGAGAGGTACGATAAAGACAAGAGTGGAAAAATTGATGTGTTGGAGTTGAGGGATGCTCTTTACGGTCTTGGATACGCCGTTCCGGGTTCTGTTCTTCAGCTTCTCATTTCGAAATTCGACGATGGAAATAACAACACTCCTAGGGCTAGGGTTGAGCTCGATTTCGACAGCTTTCTCGAATGTGGCATGATTGTGAAGGTACAAATATCTCTGTTCCCCGCCAAAATTTTATTGCGTATATTGTTAGTTAAAACTAATTAAATTAAGAACACAATTAATGTTGGAGTCTTTTTTTTTTTTTTTATTGAAGTGCTTGACGGAGAGGTTTAAAGAGAAGGATACACGTTACAATGGATCCGCAACCTTTAATTATGAAGAATTCATGTTGGCAGTCATTCCATTTCTTGTATCATCTTAGTTTTGAATATTTGATTATTAATTTATTTATTTGTCCAAAATTCATTGTACATTAGTGTTCTCTTCATTACATTGTAAGTTTGTATTATTCGTGTGGAGGAGAGGAACTGGCTAGGATTATGATGATCCTGCAGTTCCATTTTTTTTTTCTGAGATGAATGAAAAATATTGAGCGAAGATGTACCATATTAATTATTCTTTTTCTTTTCTTCCCTAACTGTCATTATTGTGAAAAAAATTTCCTCATATTCGCACATATATGGTCGAACGCTAAAGCCCGAGTCTGCAAGAAAAAGACCTGTTCCTAAGTGACATATCATGATAGATTTCGCATGGTCACTTTGCTTGAGAATATATATATTTTACACTATGAATTTTTTTGCTAGCAATGAAAATAGCTTTCAATAACGTTTTTTCGTTTTTTTTTTTCAGTATTAGCTGTAGAACTTTTTATTTTTCATAAATGACCGTTTTAATTTTTGGTGTCCATTTCACCCTTAATAACTGTTAACTAGATTTCAATAAGCGTTGACCAGATTTCAATAATTGTTAACCAAATTTCAATGACTATTAACCACATTTCAATAGTTGTTGATCAGATTTCAATAACTGTTAATCAAATTTCAATAATTATTGATCATATTTGGAACGAAGGGTATTTTTGTTCGGAAAAAGGGAAACAGTTATTATCAAAATGTTTTGAAAGCACTAGTAAGATATGAAAAGTGACGTACGTTTTAGGTTAACTATGTAATTTTCCTTTTTTTAATTAGTACGATAGAAAAATATTGTCCTAATTAAATAGTGTTTTTTTTTTAATTTATAATGACACTTTTGACTTTATTTTACTAAAGAACATGTAAAAAAAAAAGATGTAAAATAAAATAATAAAAGAAAGTGAGAGGGGTTCATTTTCTTTAAAGCCATATATATACACATATATTTCGTTCACTCATATATGTATTTTAGGGGCTAATTTAATTGTTTTGCTTTAGGCCTCTACATTTGTTAAGTCAGGCCTGCTCGTCACACTCTCATGATATGTGCCACCACACCATAACCACTAACTCCATTGCTTTGGCCGCAACTCCAACATACCTGTGATTATTATTCTATTTTATCGATGTTATTATGTTGTGTTAGATAATTTTTTTGTCTTACAAAGTTCCAAAGTTGCAATGAATTGAACTTGTTCATTCAAATCTTGAACTATTGTATGAAAAGGCCAACAAATCGTAAGTAGACGATACTTAATTTTAACAAGATAAATTAACAGATATTAGAATTTTTTTTTATTTTAAAAAAGGGTGAATTTGATGAGAGTTTGGAAAAATTGTAACGCCAAAGAAATTTTATTATATAATTAAATAACAAATAATTAGCTGTTTAGCCATCTAAAACATTAGCAATTTGGTTTTAGCCAATCTTTCGTTAATTTCCCGTAAATAGCCATCTTGCTTATGTGGCAGCTTATTAATTGAATTAGTTTTACTTTTTTGCCCTTACGCTATTTTAATTAGGCAGTTTTTTTTTTTAATTTCGAATTAAATATTGAAACCGAATAGAGAAGTTTTCAAATTTGAAATTTGAATTTTGAGCAGATTTTGAAAGTTCTCAGCCCATTAATTGTTATGTATTTGGAAATTTTCAGCGTTGACTTTAGGTAATTAGTTTCTATTTTCGTTGCAATTCATTATGGATAAAATTTGTATATATATTCTTCATTCATTGATATTATTTTGTCTTCCATATATTCATAATTTCCAGAATTTTCGTGCCCAAAATATTTCAGAATTTTTCAATTTATTTACACGAATAAACTGTAAATAGGCTTTGTATTTACAGTGAATATACTGTAAATAAGCTTCGTATTTACACGAATATACTGTAAATAAGCTTTGTATTTACAGTGAATATACTGTAAATAAGCTTCGTATTTACACGAATATACTGTAAATATGATTTCTATTTACACGAACATACTGTAAATATGATATCTATTTACACGAACATACTGTATTAAAAAAAAACCATAAACTTCTCTCAAATTACGGTTCCAAAATGAGATCGAATGTCAATTTCTTAAACGAAAGTCTCAAATTCAAGAGATCCCAAACTGATAATATAATAACTTGATAGAAATACACACTTGGAAACAATTGTACCAATACATCTGACATAATATAAATATGTTTTCTATTTACACGAACATACTATTAATGTGAGCAACAACAAAAAAAAAAAATTGTTCTTCGCGGAGTCCATGATTCCGACGACGAGGCTGGAGTTTTTCCCGGCGGCGAGGCTGTTCTTCATGGTGTGAAAGGAAAAAACTGAAAGAAAATAAAGAGAAAAATGTTTATTTGTAAATTTGGAAGATAAGCATTACCATTGCCACGTCATCAATGCACTATAGACTTCATCTCCTTCATTGAGTAATACACTGCCGAATCCTTCATACGCACGCGAACGTGGAGAAAAAAAAAGAGAAGGAAGGAAGAAAGAAAAGAAAAGAAAGAAAGAAAGAAGAAGAAGAAGAAACTCGAGAGAGAGAGAGAGAGAGAGAGAGAGAGTTTCAGCCGGAGAAAGAACAAGAAAGAGAGCGAGAGGTAGAGTTGAGGGAGTCGACGGAGAGGCCGATGAGGGGCGAAGCTTTCCGCCGCCGCGATGCGAGAAAGTTTCGCCGGAGAACGGGAACAGAAAAAAGACCAGAGATATACAAAGGTAATAATCTTTATATTCCTCCTCGTTTTGCCCGGATTTGAAAGGAATCACATGGCTAGGGTTCTGGAATTAGGGTTTTGGATTTGTGAAATTGGGGCTTTTGTGAAATCCGGTTTGAATCTCTTGTTTTACGTATGGGTTTTGCTCGTTGCGTGTTGGTGATGGATTTCGATGATGACAAGGTTGTTCTTCGTGGCTTCGTAGTCGATCTTCCACGAATCCTTGACTCCGACGGTACGGCTGGCCAAGCACGAACCTTGGTATCCGTTCCCCGTGTTGTGGCCATCGGAGATCTGCACGGCCTGGAGATCTGCGCATGAACAGAGAGGGTGAGGGAAGATTTGATTTTTCTTTTTCTTAGTTTGAAATTTATGGTAATTAATTAATGACGTTTAATTTCCTTCCTCGAATAGCGCGAACAGTTATTATGACCGAATTAATGTAATAATTTTTTTAATTATTCTGCTTCAAAATGGGCGGGATATTTTTGAGGTCTGTTTGGTCTTTTAACTTCTTGTTAATTGATGGGTGTGACTATTTACGGAAAATTAACTAAAGGTTGGCTAAAACCAAAACCTATATAACGGTGTGGGCTATATACCTATATAACCCATTAAATAACGACAATGTATTATTTCATATTTACTAAAAATGATAATTTAAGAGTTTATTTTACTTCTAGCACCCGTGTGGCACCTTGATAATAGGGCTCATGGGTGGCACATGAGAAATCCTGATAATTGATGCTCGTTTGGTGCTTATGTTTGGGCCAAGTGCGAGCACTTAGTCTTGTTGGCGTTCTAGACATGAATGGTCTTGTGAAGTACTAAATTGTTTGGATTTTTTTCTTGAGCTGGTTTGATAATTTGGACTTAAATAATAGTAACTATATTTTTGGACACGCAACAGTAAACTTAAAAGTCTATAACTAACAACAATTGTAGATATATAAGTTTACAATTACTAATAAAAATGTCTTAAAATATAATTACGGCTATTTTTGTCTAAAAATATCAAAGTTGCTACTAATTGAGACTATTTTCCATTAGTAGGCCATACACTAAAGATTTTGTTCAAAATTTAATATCGTGATTATCCCGTGGAGCACGGAGTGAGCTTTTTACCCAAATATATATATATATATATATATATATATATATATATATATATATATATATATATATATATATATATATATTAGATCACTTAAGTTGCAGGCTTGAAATTACATTAAAAATTGATGACAATTAGGCTAAATAGTCGAAGGCGAAAAGGTTTTAGAATTCAAAGACTTCTAATGCCAACTAAAAGATGAATAAGATCCAAGGCCAATCGATCAAAAGATACAAAGTTCAAAGGTTCAAATAATATTGTAATAAACATTAAGAGCCGTTTATAATATCAGACACTAATATAGGAATCAAGTACTAGTTTGTTGCAAAAAAAAAAAAAAAATTCCTTATTCCTACTTTTTCTCATTTCTTTTATGTGCTTATTAGAATAATAGTAGGTCATTTGTTTACACATGGACTTCTTCAGTGATTATTGATCTGCAGCAATAAATTTATAATATAAAAAAGGAAGATCTCCATATATTCTGCCACTGCTGGAAAATGTTAAATGCTCACTATATTAAAAGCTACGGTACAGCTAATCTCCCTGTTTAAAAGAATGATTAAAAATCAGAAGATCATGAAGTATAAAAAGATATGATCATCAGCTAATCATTGTACCCCTTCGAAATTACAAGAAAGAAGCATCGTTATTATACCCAAAAAGAAGTTGTAGCTGGAATTGCATGGATACTTTGTAAATCTTTCTTTATAACTATTCGATAAAAATGCGACAAAAATACTTAATATTTTGGATTTGATACACTTTATTATGTATTATTTTTTCGTTGACGAAAATAGCTAATGTTATATTTCAGTTTCACCGTTACTACTTTGACTGTTATCTTTTATGGAAATACACGTGTCGCAATCATGTGATTTGTTAATTTTAGAATAATTTTTTAATAACAAAAATAAAAGTAAATAAAATTAGTAATAAAAGATTAAAAATAAGGAAAAAAAAAAAACAAAAAAGAAAGTTAATGATATTTTTTTTTACCATTTCAGCTCTATTATAGCAAACGAGGGACTGTAAATCGCGGGCATCGACCATTCTATCATCAGCTAAATATAATAAAACTCAATAGAACTAAAAGTCTCATTTTCCAATCTAAGAGGTAACAACTACAACACCAATTTGATCATATTTACATTGCATTGTTCTTGTTTCTTTTTTTTCTTTTCTATTTGAAATGATTGAATTTGCCCAACTGCTGCAGAAAATGTTATGATGGAAAGTGCGACAGTTGTTGAAATTAAATCGCAGCAACTCCGACCAGCCCTGTAAAAAAATAGACTTTATGACTTCGTTAATCGTTGGATCATCACGAAATTTGAACAGAATGTTTGTAACACACAGAGGTACATTTGGAACGGTGGAGATTGAATTTTGAGGTTTTGAAGTTTATCTGTCGAGTGAAAAATCATAACTGTAAATTTTTGGAAATCAGCACTGTTGCCATGACTTTTGAATTTCGATTTTTTTTCTTCGAATTTCGACTCTTTACCTCCTTCTTTTTTTTTCGAATTCCGATTTTTTTTTTATTAAAGAAGGGAAGAAGCTAGGAAATAAAACGAAAAACACAAAGACAACTACTCGGACGAAGACTAAAAATCCAAATTAACATGGCAACTTGCACTTGAGGTAAAATATCGTACCTCAACAAAAGTGTATTCGAGCATTAATTTTCCATATTTGTATTCGAATACACGTCAATGATAGATCACGAATCAATCACACAAAGACCCAAGGCAGGTCTAAGTGATTCGAACTTTGAATCGTCTTTCGTGAAAAAATTTGCCAGTTGTTGTTCCGTAGCAAACATCCTCCAAACAAACAATCTTCTTAGGAACGAGCTCTTTGATGAAGTTACCGCATATGATAGATCTCTCGTCTTTGGTCGGGACTTTCAGAGGAGTACAAGCACCGTAATGTTGTGGATCTTTGACCCTCCAAACGTTTTCCATGGCATGAGGGTTTGATATTGGACATCTTTGCATCTTCATATCTTTCAGGAGCTTGTAGACCAGGGTTTAATATGACCATTCTTCCCACAGTAATAAAAAAACCCAAGATTTTTGGCTCGCCTCACAGGTGTTGCAGAAACGGTTGTAACAGTTCTTGAGACATCAGCTTCATTATGAGAATTTATGCTCGGAACAAATATAGTCTTAGAGCTGGATGTCTCTCCTCTCTGATAGCCTAGACTCGTCCTGGCTATCGGACGGTATCGGCACAACCGTATCCGACGACGCAACCTTTCCGAGTCAAAATGGGAGGAAAATTTCCGGGACTTCAGGACGACAGTTCCATGCTATCGAAAATGGAATTTCCGTCGCCCGAATTAAAGCTTGACGGAAATAAGAGCTTCCAAGCTCTTATTCAGTCTTTAATGGCAGACCAAGTCTTGGTCGTTGGATTTTACATCCAACGGCCCAGATTAAAAAAAAAACAAAAAAAACAAACCTGTGCGCACATACCCAGCTTTCCGTCGTCTTCCTTCGAACCCCCAACGTCACTTCCGTCGATCCACGGAAATCAAGTCGCCAATTCCGTGCGACACGGAACTCGGAATTTCCGTCAGGTCCTGTCCTTCCGTGTGCTTCCGTACCGACAAGCCAGGATGAGCCTAGACCATGATGATCGCCATTGCTTTTGCCTATACACAAAATCTCATCAAGTTTTAAAGTTCCAGAATTAAACATTTTAATATTTTTCTTCAAGAGAGTTATTTCATACTGAAACTTATCTTGTTGAGATCTTTCAGATTTCAGTTCTTCATTCAGGGAGGCAACAAAGTCAAGGAGTTCATCCTTTTCTTTTGAAGAGGTGGCAATCTTCTCATAAAGCTTTCTGATTAAGGCCAATAACATCATTCCACTTGCTGTAGAGGATTCCATAAGCCTTCATAACAGACTCAAGTGTTAATTTTTATTAATTTGCTTGGTTGTTGTCAACTTCAGAGTCGCTATTGCAGAAAGTGTCACTAACAGAAATTGCGACAGTGTTACAGGGCTAGAGATTGTCTTAAGAATCACGAGCAATGAAAACAAGATGTTGATAATGTCTTCATCTTCTGAATTGTCATTACTTCAAGTACAGGTGTTGTAGCTTTTGTTACGCTTCTTGAGGGTGTTGGCACATTCTTCTTGGGTGTGACCGAACCTTCAGATCTGTGGAAATTTCGCTGGCGTTGGATCTGCTTTTTGAATCGTCTGAGACAGTTTCTGAAACACTTCCACGATTGTTGTTGTTACCTTCTTCATGTATTTGCCAAAGTTCTTAGCTAGACGAGAGATAGTCCTATACAAGTCTTCATCTTCAGTAAGGCCGTGGTTGTTGTCGAGGTCAGCTTTCAACGCAATTCCATTACTCTTTGGCTCGGGATTGTGGTGCTCGTCGTTCATCTCAAAAGTTCTGAGGGAACCCATCAACTCTTCCAGCTTCATTGTGGATATATCTTTAGCTTCTTCAATGGCAGTGACTTTGTAGACGAACCGTTTCGGAAGCGACTGGAGAACTTTTCTGACAACTTTTTCCTCGGACATTTTTCATCAAGGGCAAACGATTCATTAGATAAGTAACAAAGTCTATAATTGAATTCACTAATTGTTTCATCTCCCGTCATCCTTAATTCTCGAATTTAGTAGTAAAAAGCTAGAGACGAGACATTCTGAAGGATATTCCATGCGTCTTTTGTTGTCAATGGTGCCCACAAGAAGAATAGTAGTGTCTATTTATGTACATTTGATGTAATATAGTCTCACGAAGACTCTGGCTTGTAAATGCTAAATCATTAATAAAAGTTGAAACGTTCATTCATTCTCCCTTGTCTGTTTAAAGCTTTATGATAATCTATAGTCTTTAGTCCTTAAACAAACCCAACAACATATGAAGAGACAAATGTAAATTTGCATGAACAAACTCTTCATGGTTTGCTTAAAACGGTATATTCACAATCCAAGGATCAAAGGACTGTTGATCTCAGTACGATTGTTAGGAGAATCAATGATGTCTGGTTATGAGACATTGAGAGTTGGAGACTCTATAGTTCTTCTAGGTATTTTGTGAAGGTACTGAATTGACCATTGCACTTCTAGAGACAAGATAAGAACAAACCATTTAACCTCTTATGTCTCGAAATCACTACGTATGAATTGCATCATGCTTACCTCAATCCTGAAATGAGACATGTCATTTCATAGCTTACGTATTCTCATTTGAGAAAGTCAGAGTTTGGATTCACTATGTGATTTTGAACATGGCCTATTGGTGAAGTACTAAGTTATGAAGATGTCATGTCAATAAATTTTTTGACATTGTCATATGATGACAAATTCTACTCAGCCATAATAAGATTTTTGGGCCTTGAGGATTAATTTCATTTCATGGAATTTTACATGAAAATTCTTAATGGGTCTTTCTTATGTTGTCATGAACAAATGAAGAAACATCTAGAAGCTCATTCTAGAAGCATGTTGGCCGTCTAACCAAAGGAGAAAAATGGAGATTATTTTGTGCATTGATGTATGAAGATACTTGCCAAAAGAAAAAGAGGAAACAAATTTCCTCTACAAGGAAAGCAAGGTGGGCGGCAATTCAAGGCAAGAGAGAAGCAAGATAAAAGAGGAAACAAATCCAAAGACTTGCATAGCTTATGTTGCACGTCCAAATGGAGGAATAAGGGCAAATTTTGCTCATGAATATGTGATATTCTATACAAGAGGAAACTACCTTGTTGAAGGTAATTCTTCTCCTATAAATATGACCATCATTCTCATTGTTTTCTCATCCCAAAGTTTTAGAGATTGAGAGCTTCTCTCTCTAGACTTGGCCGCCCCTCTCCCTCTCTCTCTCTCTAGTTCTTTTCGTTTTTGTTTTGGCACCTAGGTCCACATTTGACCTAGTGTTTTAGCTCTTCAACTCTTAGACTTGCTCTTGAGTCGTCGTGTTTAAAAGTGCCCACACACTAATTCCTTCTTTTCTCGAGTGATTCATGTAATAGAAACTTTCGTGGTTACTCGAGTTCCCGAAGAACGAAGAAAGACGAGTTGCGTGGGGAGACGAACGTTTCATCCTTCCTAAGGCTTCTCAATGTTCAAGCTTCACAAAGGTTAGTAAACGTGTAATTGCTTTTAGATAGTTTTAATAATAAACATGTGCTTGCTCTTTGTCTAGGTTAGTAAAATTGTTTACTTGTTTAAAAGAAAATTTTTATTTTCCGCCGCTTGCTAGAAGCGTTAAATCTTTTCTTAACCCTAGATCAATTCCAACATCTTTGGCCACTTCACATGTAGAAATCAGCTTAAATGTGTTGGGATCGACGATAACCATGATAGCATTAAGAGCTTTAGAGTTACCGTTTGCCAGTTTATCTTCATTCACAGACCAATCAACTTCAGGTTTCAGCACAGTCTAGTTCTTTCAAGAAGGCCTTCATCCGAGCTTTCCAATACGAGTAGTTTCCACCATCGAGGAGGGGCAGACGGCCAATTCTGCAAGCAGGGGCTTACCCACTCGCAAGGGCAGGGAAGTCAAAAGGACTGAGTGAACTGCTTTGATACCAATTGAAATTACTGAATCTGTGCAACTGTTGCATAACGTGTTGTGACAGAAAGCGCGACAGTGGCTGAAATTCAGAGAACCGAAAGATAAACGATATGAGTGCAGAAATAATAAATAAATATAAGAGTTGGTAACCCACTTCGGCAAGTCGTGGCTACGTCTGGAGGGCCTTTGCCCGGTGGAAAGCAATTTACTACGACAACGTTGTGCAATAAGGATTTACACTCAACGACTCCCTCGCTAGCTACCCAACCTACGTCTATCCTCTTCAACAGCAACTTAGGCTCTCCCTAAGCTCGAGATCCACTCAATTACCATAGAATATCTCTCCCAAAACCTCTAAACGTGTTTCCCGAAAATATGAATGAAAAATCTAACCTCGTGCTTCTAATACAATCACCCCAATATAGGCAACAAAGAAGAGGTAAAAGACACCTTAAAATCTTGAACACATATCGTTCTAAGCTTAGCTAATCATTCGAATAAATCTCACAAAAGGCGTGAGTGAAGACGGTGTGGTTATGACCTATTTATAGAGAAAATTAGGTCAAAACGATTCTTGAAGTCGGATTAGGAGCACTCTCATTATATCATCAATCCACTCCGGAATTCTACTTCAATTCGGAATAGAAAAACCCAAAAGTGAATGGGCCGTAACTGTTGCGCAAACTGTTACAATAGAAGCTGTGAACGCTTCCAGAAAATAATTGTAATGAGACCCAATTCTATCAAAAATTATATTCAATGATTCTTTAAGTATTTTGCCAACATTAAATTGCCAATTAATGTAACAACTATATTTAATCTTCTTCATATGCCTCCAAATTCGTCATCGAGAAACATAACCCATTTGGAAAAAATAATTATCAAAACTGGCAGATGATCAGGCTGTCGTGGTCGTGATCGAAGGCGGCGAAGAGAGAATCGAACTCCGACGAGAAAGTCCCGGCCTAAAGGGTATGAAATTGCCGTAGGTTGACTTTCTTCGCCGCAACGATAACAATGACGTGCTTCTGCGCATGAATTGGCAACGGGTTTTTAAGGTGAAAACGATTTGGGGCTTAGAGGAAATTGTGAGATTTTTTTCATTTTAATAATCATATAATAAAAATAAAAACAAAATAGTTCTTAAATCTGGACCGTTATTTGATATAGGTAGTCACGGTGAAGCTGAAATGTAACATTAGGTATTTTCGTCGACCAAAAAATAAAAAAGAATAGATAATAAAGTGTATGCAGACCAAAAAATAAATATTTTTATCATCATTTTCTCTAATTGTTTTATATCAAATCGTTCTACACTTTTTTTACACATATATTTATGCGTATACGCGATTAAAGGTGGACAAAACGACTAATCGATAAACTTTTGACTAACTTAAATAATTAACGATTAACTGTTCTAAATAATCAAATATTTAATTAATCAACCATAATTTTTTAAAACGTTAACATATTAACCACTAATACCAATATTTTATTTCTTTGTAGTTGGTTAATCACGGTTAGCTATAAAATAATCAGTTAAATTTAATAGATCGGTTAATTTCAACCGGTTAAAATATAGATCAATCAATCAATTAATTTTAAACTGGTTTATTTTAACTTATTAAAATGCTCATATATAAATATATATATATATATATATATATATATATATATATATATATATATATATATATATGTGGGCTCCAAAAAAAAAAAAGTGCACGCTCAGATTAGGTATGTTAATACATCATATTTTATTCGTAGAGACCAACAATCTCTAACAAAACTCGTGTGATTTTCGTTTTGTGATGATTTGGCAAGCTGGTCAACTATTCCAATTCAGCTACTTTGATTTGGATCAACTTTGCACATATTTAGTCAAATGCGTCCAAAGCCACATTCAAAATACGTTTTAAAACGATCGACGCTTTTGAAATCAAATGTCTTTTGGCCTCCCGATCACTAATACGTTTTAGACAGTGACATATCTATATATCATGACTAGATATGTATGTAAGTGCATATGGCTGTATCTACAAGAACAGGTGATATACTGTGGCGGCTAATTAGTCCCCAATATACGCAGTTAGTTATATACACGTAGTGGATTCGGCCACGTGGCAATCTTATCCCAAAGCGATGAGAATCCTACAAATGCGAAAGGTGGGAACACATGGTCCACGACGTTGAAACCCACCATAGAATTCTCTGGTGTTACGTATCACCACTTTTCAACATTAGCGTTATTAGTATTACATTATTATGGAGAGGAAACAAAAGAAATGACATTTTGATTCTCACGTTACGTTGATTTCCAAAGAAGGGCTCTTCTTTTTTATTTAATCGGCAGAGATATCATATCAAACACGAAAAAATTGCATACCTAGCAAGCAATATATCTACATAATAATAATGCCGCATATTTTTGACGGCCAATTTTCAAATAATTTATCAAGTCTTGTTAGACTAAGATAAGATTGGTGGTTAGAAAAATAGATGCTTCAACGAAGTCCATAATATTTAATAGAAATCCGATGGCTGATTACATTGATTCTGATTTTGGTTTTCCCATTCATTGCTACAAACTGTCACCTAAATATTGATATCTTAAAATAATCAACTATTAAAGATTTAAACAATATAATAAATTTTAGCTATGTGAATATGTGATTAATTTAAAAACTATATTATAATTTTATCTTTTTATTTTCTCAATTGATATTAGTTAATATATACCTTTATAAATCGTCAGTAAAGGATATTGGCCGTTATTAAGTTTCAAATTGAGATTTGTAAGTAATAGATTACTTTAAACATGTGGTTTTGGATTTAACCTTTGACAATTTTTAAGGATATGGCCAAATGACTTATGTGACAATAATTAATGTCTGATTTGCCTTTATTTATTAACAAATTCGTCACTTTCTCTTTCCTATTTTTTTTTTTCAAATAATTTTTTTTCATCAAAACTTCAAAAATTCATATCTTTCTCATACAAACTCGAAATTAAGTGATTTCAGATCCTACAAATTCATGGCGTCGAGATCTTCAAAAATAGACCCATTGTGTTTGATGAAAAATTATATTTATCTCGATAATTTCAAAAAATTTCAATTATTTCCATATTTAAGGTAGTAACGTGATTTTTCTACATTTATGGTATTAAACATGATTTTTAATCAAACACAATGGATCTATTTTTGAAGATCTCGACGTCACGAATCCGTATGATTTTGAATAACTCAATTTCGAGTTCATATGAGATAGATATGATTTTTTGAAGTTTTTATGTAAAAAAAGTGTAGAAAAAATAGGAGAGAGAAAATGACGAATTTGTTAATAAATAAGGGCAAATCAAACCTTAATTATTGCCACGTAACACTGTTGGCTATTTCCCTAAAAATTGTGAAGCATAGGCTAGAAACAAATTTCATAGTTTCATTTTGGCTATTTTGCTACACTGCCCTTTCAAATTTTAGAGTAAATTTGTGTTTTTTTTTTATATTACTTAATATAGTTTATTTTCGTGTATGAATGATTTCTTTAATTTTTGAAGGATTTCAAATTATTTAAATTACTTTTTTGTTTTTATTGGTAGTTAATGGAAATAATTCTATCAAATTTTGTGAACAATATTCATTTTACTTTAGTTAATGACTATTTTACTATATGAACTAAATTTTGCTACGTTTAATTTACAACTAACTTAATAATTAAGCCAATAAATTTTGGAGATTTGCTAAATAGCCAATATTATGTAAAATTTAAGTAAATAATCATTATGGTGACGTGGTATTGTTTATACGTTTTCATTATTTAATTTCTGTAATTGGATTCGGATAGTTATTCATAATTATTAACGATTAATATTTACAATTATTAATCTTTCTTACTTTTGTTAATAAATTATCGTAGTTATTTACTTAAAATTTATCGAAGGTTGGTCATATGAAAATTTTCGAGTCTTTATATGTTTATATATCTAGGGAAAGCCTTCAAATTTAAGTAGTTAACCAGAGTGCTATTATCATATTAGATGTATATAAAGCGATGTAGTAATTTGAGACCGCTAATTAACGTGTGGCCATGAATCAGAATTATTGTAAGAAAATGAAAGAAACACTTGCATAATAAATCTTTACAGAGTGCTTTGGAATCAAGGAAAAAGATGACGAGATGAGACTCCAAGTTTGGGTGGCAAAAAGGAAAAAATATAGAAAATGATTGTGAAAGCGTAGGTACTACTACACATACAGAAACTTTGGTGGACTTTTGTGTGGGTGAAGACAAGAATAATTTCGTATACTAAAAAGAAAAAAAAGGAAACAAATATATATATATATATATATATATATATATATATATATATATATATATATTCACATGCACGATCGCAAGTAGACGATAGAGACCCATTAATAAAAAATGTGTGAAGAGCTTGGCACAGCTCTGAGAAATCATCTCATAACCAACTATAATGGTTTTTTGTTCGTCATATACGATATATAGGGGACAGAAAACAAATAATCAGATAATATACACACACACACACACACACACACACACACATATATATATATATATAACGTCATATACTAATATACATCAAATCAATTGGCATGTGTGACGTGTGATGTGCGTTGAAAGTTAGAACGTTACACCAATGAATCTTGAGGTGCCCATATCATACTGTATGTATTGTTAGTTGAGTTCACTTTATTCCAAAAATAACAGCTAAGGTGTGTCACACCTGAGCTTACTATCTGCACCGATCCATTCACGCGTGTTTTTGATATAATATGAAACAGTATGTACTTCGATTCTTCTATTAAGAAAAATAATAAGAAAAAGGGACAATAAGATGTTCAATTATTCAAGAGTATTTAAATTCCAATATTATTGAGAAGAGAATCCAAAGGAAAAGTGCGATGAGAATTAAATGATCAAGTGGACGGAGCTACGAAAAGGGGCTGCAAACTTTCAGTCACTTTCAACACTAGACATCTAACGACCGATCAGATTGGGGTGGCAATAATAATAATAATAATGAAAGGCAAAATTCATGAAAAGACGAGGCATACAAAAATATCAATGCAGGTATATGTGAAGGTAGGTAGGTATATGTATTTACCTCAATGAATTATCAGTACAAATTTAAGCGAATTAATTAATTAAGCTACGGCGCCGATCGAGACGCCCTATTAGCAACCTATCAAGTATGTGACCAGAAGTATCATGAAATTGAAGATCGCCATAACCTGCCACACCAAAAACACATTTAGTAAATCAATATCGATCACAACTGGCCTTTGATTTAGACCGTCGATTGAAATCAATAGCGAATATTTGGTTCGAAACAGTTTCAATAATTAATAACATTGAAAAAAAAAAATTGACATTGTAATTTTGATTACTTTGCTAAAAAAAGAGAATTGTTCCATTTGTCACAAATTTTATAACATTTTTTCACTTTTCATCAAAAGATTAATTTGATCCAAAATGCCACAGATATATCAACAATGTTGACATCTATGTCAACAATTATGTCAACAATGTTGATGTCTAACCGCAAAAATAAATGTCAACATTGTTGATATATGGTGGCATTTTTTGTCAAATTAATGTTTCAGTGGAAAGTGAAAAAATGTTATGAAATTAATGGTAAATTGAGTAATTTCTCAAAAAAATAAATTAAGACGAACCTGGTGATTGCCCGGGAGGTGGGCCGCGGAGTAGACGAAGGAGCTGTCGGTGTTCATGGCGAGCTCTGGGAGGTAGCCACGGACGCCGATGTCGTAAACGGGCGCGCCGTCAGGGTAAAACAGGCCGTAATTACGCTCCGAGGCGGGCCCGGGCTTCTGATTCTCGTTAAAGAGCGCGAACACAAAGACGTCGACGGGGACGGAAGGCCTGGCGGGGGTGCCGATCCGCTGCGACACGCGCCGCAGCAGGTTCCCGTTGTAGAGCGCGGCGTTGCGCGGATTGGCTCCGATCTCGTCGTGGTCCCCGCCGGAGGGCCAACCGGTCTCCGACACGCGGACCTCCACGTCGTCGCGGTGGCCCATGGCGGCCATGGCGGCGTAGACCGCGTCGATCTGCGCGTACAGCATGTTGTCGTAGTGCAGCGACGTGGCGGGGTCGGTGGTCCCCGCGTTGGGCTCGAACAGCACGTACTCGATCGGAACGCTGTTCGGGTCGCCCTTGTACGAGAAGAACGGGTACGCGTTGATCAAGAACGGCGATCCGATCTCCGCGTGGAAGTCCACCAGCGGCTTTATGAACTCCGTGAGCGCCGGGTGGAACGTTCCGGAAGAGGGCGGGAATGACGTGGACAGGACTTTCAGCGAGTGGGCCGTGGTGACCGTCACTCTATCCGCGAGGCCTAGGCCCGACAGAGCCTTGTGGACGTTCTGCATTGCCGGGAGGAGATACGGGCGGAGCGAGTGGTCCGAGGTTTCGTCCGGCGAGAACACTTCGTTTCCGACCAGGACGGCGGCGATTCTGGTCGCCGGGAGATGCGGTGACAGGTGGGTTGTCACCCACTCCTGAGCTTTAGCCGGGTCGGTCATGCTTTTGAGGTTCTCGTTCCCTAGCCCCACCACGAAAGAAACCTCCGTGTTCGCGAACGCGGAGAGGACCTTCGGGTCCGCGTCGTACAGCTTGACGCGTGTCACGTTCAGTGACCGGAGAAGCCCCGCGACTCTCGCCGGAGCCGGAAGGTTGTTCGCTATCTGGCCGTAGTTTATCCCGAACCCCCACGACCGACCTATACGAAATTAAGAGAGTATTAATATTCAGTACACATGAGAGAAAAAGGACAAAGGTGATGATAAGGTGTGAATAAATAATAGATATGTGAAATTGATGAAACCTGGTGAGAAGCAGAGAAGAAGACAGAGGAGGATGATTCTGAAGATGACAGAACGTGAAGAAGAAACCACCGCCATTGCTGATTTCCAAAATCTTTCTTGTTCTTGTTCTTCTTCTTTCTGTCACCTCTCTCTCTCTCTCTCTCTCTCTCACCGCCACAGGAACCTCTTAAAATTAAGACTTGGCGATTCGGGTGTACTATTTATAAGGATTTAGTTTAGTTAAAAACTTAAAATTATAATTGGGTAACTAACAACTACAAGGGGTTTTGGGTTTGGGTTTGGGTTATGGTTCGCTGCGTTCGGGCTCTGTTCACACTGCTGTGGGACTCGGCTGGTTTGCCGTATACGTATTGAATTCTCGCCCTCGATTCGACCGACTTACTTTTTATCTTCCTATATTGCCCTTTTGTCTATGTCTACTTCGCGGAAAAGCCCTTGGAATCCGAATGGGAAAGTTTGGTCAAAAGTGGAAACTACAAGATTCGCAACTGGCTAATTAAATATCGATTTCTCATGTGCTATTTCTCGTTTTTTAAATGAATGGCATGATTATTATTGACACGGTTGCATCTGAACTTGCTTTTTTTAAATATCATTATTAAATGAGTAAAAACTAAGCAAACTACATTTCAAAAACAGAGGTCGACATAAGATTGCCTAATTTACATCTGTAAACGAGGATACATCGTAATATCACGTATCAATTCATAAATGGCTTGAGACACTTGCATTTTTTTAATTTATAAAACAGTTATCATTGTAAGGTATGAATTTTTCGAAATGACTTTAAGTGGTCAATTATTTGAAACTCATGTTGACATCCTCTCTCAAATTGTTTGACTTCTCTTTCTGTTATGTTTTGTTTTTGTCAAACCTGAAAACGGGATATTAATCTAGTGTTAAACATTGGTGGACACATTGTTTATGACAATTCTCCAATGACCGAGTCGAGCTACTAGATTATCCTAACTTTAACCGATAATAGACTAATTTACGTTAGAGAGTAAATAAATTAAAGTTGACTGTGGCATGTGAAAATTACAACAGTTTTTTTTTTTTTTTTTTTTTTTTTTTTTTTTTTTTTTTTTTTTTTTTTTACGAGAACATCCCATTTTTCATCTTCCAATTTGTTATGCTAGTCTGTCGGATCTCTATGGCATGATTTTAAGTTTGGCAAAACAACAAGTTGTTCAAGTCCTCGATTTACTTAAGTTACATATTCTCCCGCGCGAATAAAATTAAAAATATAATGTTCTTTAGTTCTGAGATTTATGGATAATATGATCGTATTTAGTTTTCGGTTATACAGATTCGCTGAAGATTTTGTGCAAACCTAATATAACTCTCCCAGGGTTTCAATTAGGTCTGTTACTTTTAACTTTTTGGTCAATACACACCGACTTTATTCTTGACTCAATCTCTCTGCCTTGGATATCTTTATCGACAACTGGTTCAAGTTTTTACTTGTTACTAATGTGCTTTATTTGTACATGAGTTTGTAAGTACGTTGATTCGCTGAGTCAATCTAACATTTGGAAATTGCAGCATGTTACACGATGGCTGAGTTTTCTTTGATGGAATTATGTGTGTTTCTTTAGTTTTTCTTACATTTTGCAATAGACGTATAGTATTTTCTTACTTTAGCATTCGAGGAATGTTGTGTTCTGTTTGATGCATCATGAAGCTGTGAGCTGCAGACTCATGAATAACCACGAATGCCCATGCAACCTAGGGTTGTAGAAACCCTTCGACGTTGAACCCCTTCGTTCCGACACAACTAGTTTTGGATTTCTTCAATGACGCGCATAGTGTGTTGTAGCTGACCTGTCCTCATGGATAAGCTGCAAAGAGCTCTGGATCAGTGGCCATTCGGAAGTGCTTCTTGTTGATTTCAACCTTGATTTCCTTTGGTAATAGCATAAGCTCTAAGATGCACACATTCATCAATGCGATTCGGTCTTCGTCACTACCACCAAAGCTGCCTGACAACATTCCCAGTAGATATCTTGCATTCTGAGTACCGCTAACCTTATATACTCATCCTTTAGTGGGTTGTCTGCACGAAGTTTATCGTCAATATCTCGTATCGGGCCGCATTTTAATCCTAAAAAGTTAACATTCATTTTTTTGTTAACATATGTAAATAAACTAAAAAGTTCACGAATTTACCCGAAAATAGTTCAAAATCGTAAATGTTGAATGCGAAAACCTTCCCCCGATATTGAATAGAATTTCATTAAGGTCCTCTGCGTATGTTTGAGACAATACATTGAGATGTATCAACTTTTTCGGATAAGTTGAGCCTGGGAAGTGTTGAAACTTCCCAAACGAACCCTTGTTGAACAATTCTTTTTGCGCGTCGGTTGTAAGACCACTCTTAAGCAAGAACATCACGTCAAATTGTGAATGCACAATGATTCTTTGTTGAGTATCCCACGGTCTCTTTGGTATTATGAGCTCATCAAGCTGCATTGATAATGTAAAGATAGTAAATAATAGTAAATATTAGTTGAACACTATTTTAATAGGAATTTTATTGAACATTTACCTTCGGTGCAATCGCTGTAATTTCATAACCTTTGTCGTTGTTTTCCTTTCACGATCGAACAATATTTCGTGTTGCTAAGGTGGCGTCCTATGATACTTAAATTGTTATCAATTATTGTAAATACATTTGAATCAACCAAAACACTTCAAGTAAAAAACTTATAATCCAGTGAATTACCTCTTTTTTCTATAATTGTTGTTTTTGTTAGTGCCTTATTTTTTCTGCGGCAGTCTTGGTTCTTTTCATCTTAATGAAACCTATTAACATAAACAAACACTTAATTTATCTGTAAATAGATGTAAATAAAGTTTCGATAAAAAAACACCCAATTAATAGATTTTTTAAATGAAACACTATATCGGTTTATTTAAAAAATTCTTTTACAATTTTCACATGTTTTCAACTATTGATTTACCCATATTAACTATTACATATTAACATCATCAGATAAACATGCATTCAAATTTTTTGACAAGTTTAAACAATTTCATATGCAAACTGTCATTCAAATCAAAAATTCTGTTTTAAAATTATTTACACATCAATTCCAAGTTTAATCGGTTACAAGCACTGGCTTATCCATTTATTCCGAAACTAGATTTACACGAACTCCTCAAAATTTAGAATTTTATTTTTGTCATAATATCGGTTTTTGGGTAAAAAAAAATTATGAATCGGTATTTTGAATAATAGATAATACAAAAATCTTCATTACCAATTAACTAGGATAAGAATTGATTAACAAATAAGTCCGATTAACAAAAAAATCAACAATACCAATAACCCTATTCCTATTTTTATCAATATTCAAATCTTTTGAAAAATAAGTTTCATTGAAAACATAGTAAATACCAAAACCTAGGTTATTGTTTACCTGTGATGTTCTTTTCGGCGACTGAAGATGTTTGTCGTATCTAAAACTCTGCTCGATCGTCGGAGAAAAAAAACATGTCTTCGATCGCCTTCGTGCTTCCTTTTTTTTCTTTAAATGTAATGAAGTCGAAATAGGTATTGCGTGTGATTATTGATTTGTTAAATTAATATCATCGATTTGCGCAATCTATACCGATTGATTTGGTTATTAGTTTTTTTTTAATTTAACATTAAACCAAAATTGGTTTGGGCGGGAATGATATAATGGGTATTCTTGTAAAATTACGCTCTTAAATAAAATTCAGGGGTTATTTACCTAACATTTACGAAACGTTGGATATTTAGCAGTATCAAACATTTAAGTTGGTTATTACCTAATGGACCTATATTAGATTGCAATTCATCTGAGAGTTGAGGAGATGGTAATCTGAGAGGGAGTCTGCAAGCTTCAGTCCTTATACCTTTGATTGATTATTACTGGATTGCTTTTCACCATTGGACGTATCATTCCCCCTGACTAGGTGTATTGTCACTGAAGGGTTAACAATTTTCTGTGTCATTTACTGCTTTCTTATTGTTTAATTGTTTGTTTATTTGATCGTGCATAAACAATTAGTTGTTTAAGTAGTTGTCATAATCAATAGTTAAATAACCATCTCATAACACATTTAGTAAATTCAATTGGTATTTGAGCGAGACACTTAACTTACAGAGTGTGATCCCGTTTCTCTAGTAATAATTTTGTTTGAGATGAACATGAAGTAAGTAGAGAGCATTGGCTAACCTCCACTTCTGAAGGGGCCTAATTTACTATGGCTAGGACAAGATGAAAGATTTTCTCAAGGCGTTTGATGAGAGAGCTTGGAACGATGTTGTGAAAGTTTGTAGTGCTCCTGTGGTTATTTATGAGAATAGTGTAACTAGTCCTAAGCCTGAAGACAAGTGGTCTAAAGAGTACATAATGATGCTATGGAAAAATTCAAAGCCATCAATGCCTTATTCTCTATTGTTTATGAGAATATATTCAAGCTAATCTTCAATTGTGAGATTGCTAAGGAAGCTCGGAACATTCTTTGGGTTGCTTATGAGGGAACTGACAAGGTCTGAACTTCTCGCATGCAGATGCTTGAGTATGAAAATGAAGGATGATGAAACTATTTCTGAGTTTAATGCTAGATTATAAGATATATGTCTAATGAGTCTTTTGCTTTGGGAGGGAGGGGCTATGAAAGATGAAAATCTTGTCAGAATAGTGATGAGATCTCTTCCAGATCATTTGCTATAAAAGTGACTGGTATAGAAGAAGCTCATGAGGTGAAAAACATGAGTCTTGATGATCTCATGAGGTCATTCTCATAACTTTTGAGATGCATCCGAATGACAAGGACCCCACGAGAAGAAACAGAAGTGTGGGCCTTAAAGCAGAAGTCTCGAGAGACATTGAAGATGATCAGGATAGGTTGAGCAAATTGCCTTTCTTATGCAAGTGATTTTTAATCTCGTTATTTGATCATGTCTTATGTTTGTTTTGTTGGCCACACCTCATCTATGACTAGTTAGACTTTTTAGAGAGCTAAATCGAGCTATCCGTGTTTTATAATTAAAATTGTTTTGAATTCATGTTTTCTGCATTAAACACGAAAACATCTTTTTTTTTGTAATTTTTCCGTTATGAGCTTCATAACCTCGAACTTAAAGTTTTAATAGAAAATTAGGAAAATAGCCCACTTAAGCGTTTGACTTTGCTAAATAGCCAACGTTTGGTAAATCTTAAGTAAATAGTCGTAAATAATGACGTGGCCTAATATATGGAGGTGACTATTTATCTAAGATATACGTCTGTAAATACATGAAAATGGCTATTTACCTAAAATTTACTGAACGTTGACTATTAAGCAATATCAAACGTTTAAGTTGTCTATTTTCTTAATGAAGAATTTTTTAATAAGTAAAAGAAATTACCAATAAGTTTTAAAAGTTTTCCATTTATTCTGCACCTCTCATCGATTTTCTCAAATCGACACCCTCATATAATTTACTTAATTTTCACTCTAGAACTACTTTTGTCTATTCTAGAAATAATTCGGCATGAACTATTGCTATATTCGGCACTTCCTAGTCCTGCAAATATACCAACATATTTGTAGCCAAGTATTTTTTTGCCAACAACATATGTCTATATATACTTAATTTTTTTTTTTTCATTACACTAAAAATTGGAGATTTATAAAGAAACAATTACATTTTGCACTTTTTTTTTTTTTTGCTAAATGACCACGGTTTGTCGAAATCCGACATAATAAGTCATTAATTAGTTTGTGTCTTTGTAAAAATTTCCTATTGGCCCAATTTCGTAGTAATTGTGCTTTAAATCTGTAGTGATTTCCTAAAATTTTATCATGACTTATATTTTGTGTTTGGTGAGTATTTTGTATCAATGTTCAAGTGTTTTTTTAATACTATATTAATATTGTAAATATAATCCTTACAAATTATCCACAACATTAATATAATGTTTAATGTAATTTAATTTTTGTAACCATATTTTAGAATTTTTGCATAATTAGTTTTTTTTCCTCGAAACATTAGATAATTTAAATTTAAAAAACTAAAGGCCTGTTTAATAGTTAATTTAAACAGTTTTCTGTTTTTTTGTAATTGTAGTGTAATAAATTTTTACAGTTGTTTACAAATAACTATATGGTATAGATTTCATATTTTTTATTCAAAAAATGAAAAAAAAACAGAATAACTGTTTAGTACATAATTCTATTATTTAACTAAAAAAAATATTTTTAAAACATCAAATATATATATATATATATATATATATATATATATATATATATATATATAACTACACAATACATAAATATGACATTCTAGTCTAAATTATATACAATCATTTACTTACATCATAAACATCAAGAATAATGACTCCATGTAATCTCTAAACTTCATATGTAAACGTCGAGCTTGTGTTGTTGCGACTGTGTACAGCGGTCCACGAACTTCTGACGCACATTGACCTCCGAGTCTTTCAGAACCTTCACCTTCAACATCCTCAATAGGAACATCTTGATTCCATCTTGTAAAACGGTCTTCGTTTGCAAACATTTTTATTAAATTATGTAACATAAAACATGCCATAATTATACGAACTTTTGTATGTAACGGATAACATGACAGGTGGTTTAGAATGGGGAACCGGGCTTTAATTATGTCAAAACATCTATCTATTATGTTGCGTAACGATGAGTGCCTGTAATTAAAAACTTCTTCTCGTCTACTCATTTGAATATTTTTTTTAACTCAGATAGGTGATAACGTGCGATGCGGTACTCTCGTTAGGATATCTGATATCCACTACATAGTATTGTCCCTCTTGTGGTATTAAAAAAATTATATTTTTAGCCAATAATAACTCATGCAATATTCGTGAATCTGCCGCTGAATCTCCCCCTTCTGCAAATAAACAAATATATCCCACAAATAAGCAAACACACAAATACAAATTAGCAAACAAATCGCACACAAATTTAATCACAAATACCAGAAATCTATACTACAAACCCTAGAATATAAATAGAACATATTTCTCAGACTACTTTTTCTTCTTCTCAAATTTCATAAATAAATCGCAAAGAAAGATAGCCTACCAGAGAGATCGAGAGGGCCATGCTGAGAAGGACATCGGAGATAGTGAGAGCGCCTATTGGAGATCGGAGAGGGTCGAGCGCCGCGAGAGAGCTGTGAGTGTGAGAGCACAGAAGGAGAGAGCGATGAGGGGTGAGAGTGTGAGATGAGGTCGCATGGAAAGGAAAGAAGAAAGATTAAAGTAGGTGAGGAAGATGGTGAACTAAGGAAAAAAAAAAGATGAGGAAGGAGAGAGAGAGATAGAGAGAGAGAGATATGCAAAACACTTTTTTTGTATATTCTAATTCTTTTGATTTAAAATACAACTTCAAATATTTGTAAGTGATACCGTTGAAAACAAATATCAAAAACTGACTTTTCATTTTGTTTTTTTAGTATTAGAGTTTGAAAAGTCAAAAAGCCTTTTCAAGTGGACAAACAAACAGGACTTAAAAGTTTTAGTTTGAGGAATTGCCATAACTACCACCAACTCAATAACTATTTCTAATAATCCACCAAACAATAATTTTGGCCAAATATACCACTTGCCTCTGTGTGTAAAACCCTAAATACCCTTAAAAAAATTTATTTACATTTTATCATTTAATTCCTTCTCTTTCTCTCCCTAACGTCTCGATACCTCTCCAAAATCTCGTCACTCAAACTCACCCAAAATCAAAACCCTTCTTCTTCTTTGAACCACGATCGAAATCTTTGCCCAAACATTTCAGCGAACGAAACCCTTTTTCTTCTCCACGAATCTCTTCTCCTTCTCCACGAATCTCATCTCCTTGCCCGGATTCTACTTGGTTAGTTTCAGCGAATCTCTTTACAAAGACTCTACTTGGTTAGTTTTAATGTTTTTTTCTTACCATTTATTTCGTTTTTGCTTATGTTTATTCTGGGTATGTTTAAATTTGTGGCAAAAATAAGGTTTTCGTGATTCTGGGTAATTTTTGAAGTTGTTCAGCGAAGTTCGTAAGTTTCGTCAGATGTCAACAGTTGACATCAATTGTTGACATCTTATGTCAACAGTTGATGTCATCTGTTGACATATATTGTTGATGTATAATGTCAACAGTTGACATCAACTGTTGACGTCAACTGTTGACATCTGATGTCAACTGATGTCAACAATTACTAACTTTTGATTTCTTCTTGATTTGTACAGTGATGACGGAAATTTATTTATTATTCAAGCACAATGGTACTTGGGTTGAACCTGATCGGTATCATGAGAAATGATCTTTCGGAATTATGGTGCCGTCTGAAGTGAACTTCGCTAGCTTTGTTCAATACCAAAATGCCGTCAAATCCCCTTATGCCATCAATGCTCGAGGAGGGGTGTGATTCGGTCCCAACTCATGAATCGGCAATTCGTTCTACATTAGGATTGGATGACTACTTGTTTATACATTGTTCAGACTACTTTTTTTTTTAATTTATTATGCTTTGTTCATACTACTTTTGTTTAAGAGTCTATTTATTTAATTCATTATGCTTTTTGTTCAAACTACTTTTGTTAAAGAGAATCTCTTTTGTACAGACTATTTGTTGACCTCAACTGTTGATGTCAACAATTGACGTCAACTGTTGACATCAATGTCAACAGCATCAATGTCAACAATTGACGTCAACTGTTGATATCAATGTCAACAATCGACATCAATGTCAATAGCATCAATGTCAACAATTGATCACGTCAACTGTTGATATCAATGTCAACAGTTGACGTCAATTGTTGACATCAATGTCAATAAACAGAGAGCTCATAAATCACAGATGTCAACAATTAATGTCAACTGTTGACATTGGTATCAACAATTAACGTCAACTGTTGACATTGATGTCAACAATTGACGTCAAAACCATTAAAAAACAACTACAGATTGATCCCCTTGATATATTGTTGATATTCATTAAACATGCTATCAAAAGCATAGCAAAAGATTAAGATATGAGTAGTACGTGAACAACATTGCTATCAAAAGCATACCAAAAGATTAAGATAAAAGTAGTACGTGAAACACATTGCTATCTATTATTTACATTGTTTCCTAATTGTCATAAATCTCCATGTCCGATCCAACATGGGTCACTAACTTCACTGCCCCGTGCCGATATAAGTCGATCGTGAACTTTTCACGGTGCATGTACATCTCCTCTTGTTTGACATCTTGCATATCTAAGCCATGAGACATAAACTCCATGGTCTTAATGACAAAAATACCACAATCACCACTTTTTTTTAAAAAAAAATTGGGATTAGACATCTTCTTTAGTATATAAATATGGTAATATTAAATAATAGCTATATACGTACCCATTGCTCTGCTGTGGCATGGTGAACGACGTGGAAATTGTGAACCGGGCTGAACTGGTGTCTTCAATACCCAAACTATCAAACGCATGAATAGAGCAATGGGTCAAGGACTTGGTTGTCGCGATGATGTAATCGTAGATCCGAGACTGCTTTGTCCAATCAAACTTGTCCTTGTCATTGCAATTCAGCCAAACTTGATACATTAGAAGGCAATAAGTGAATTGTGAACAATTTTTGCAATTTGCCAGTTATTCTCTTCTTCCAGAGGTACAATGATATCAACATGCTGCCAAAAAAAATGAGGGATTAATATCAACAAACAGAGAGCTCAAAAATCACAGATGTCAACAGTTGACATTGATGTCAACAATTGATGTCAACTGTTGACGTCAACTGTTGACATTGATGTCAACAATTGACGTCAACAGTTGACATCAATGTCAACAATTGACAACAATGTCAACAATTGACGTCCACTGTTGACATCAATGTCAACAATTGACGTCAAAACCATTAAAAACAAAAGTAGAATTGACTGTCGTACCTGATCGCCAAGCCATTCTTCTTCGGTCCAGAGTTCATAGTAAAATGTCTTCAATTTGATTTCAATTTCTGTGAAATTCCATCCCTATGACAATTTATCTTCTAGTGGCTTGTACCAACGCATTTCCTCATCTTTCTTCTTCAACAATCCAAACTTCAGCCAACTCTCCATTACAGTGACGTCCTCAATAAATTTCTGCCATCATTGCGTACAAATCAAGAAGAAATCCAAAGTTAGTAATTGTTGACATCTGATGTCAATAGTTGACGTCAATAGTTGATGTCAACTGTAGACACTATACATCAACAATATATGTCAACAGATGACATCAACTGTTGACATAAGATGTCAACAATTGATGTCAACTGTTGACGTCAACTGTTGACATCTGACGAAACTTACGAACTTCGCTGAACAACTTCAAAGATTATCCAGAATCACGAAAACCTTATTTTTGCCCCAAATTTAAACATACCCAAAATAAACATACACAAAAATGAAATAAATGGTAAGAAAAAACATTAAAACTAACTAAGTTGAGTCTTTGGCAAAGAGATTCGCTGAAACTAACCAAGTAGAATCCGGGCAGGGAGAAGAGATTCGTAGAGAAGAAAAAGGGTTTCGTTCGCTGAAATGTTTGGGCAAGGATTTCGATCGTGGTTCAAAGAAGAAGAAGGGTTTTGATTTTGGGTGAGTTTGAGTGACGAGATTTTGGAGATGTATCAGACGTTAGGAAGAGAGGGAGAAGGAATTAAATGATGAAATGTAAAGAATAATTTTTTTTTAAGGGTATTCAGGGTTTTACACGTAGAGGCAAGTGGTATATTTGACCAAAATTATTGTTTGGTGGATTATTGGAAATTGTTATTGAGTTGGTAGTAATTACGGCAATTCCCCTTTTAGTTTTTGTAACATGTGATTATTACACATGAAGAACGTAAATTCTAATTTTGATATATTGCAGTTTTTAATATTTATTTTAATATTATTTTATTTTAGAAAAAATATGAGTAATATATTTAAAATACATACACAATTTACTCATGAATTTATACTATAATATTCATCAAAATGAAAGTAATATTATAGTTGGGAGATGAGTATTACATTTGAAACTTTAAGAGGCTGAGAAGAAGCTGGATGCGCTTGCTCTAGTCCGAGCAACCGAGTTCGCAGACCGTTCAATAAAATTTAAAACACTTATGCCAAAAGAAGACACCATTAAATTGGGATGCCAAGTAGCTTGGCTGAGCTACTACATTTGTCCAGGCATGGCACTTCTTCCAACTCAAAGCTTCTCGAATCCCCGGGGCCTTCTCAATCTTAAGGGAGTAACGGCCTCAAGAAGATGGTCCCACTCCCAAACCACGATTCCGTATCTAAACCCATAGTTGCCATGAAACATCGCCGCAAGTTCAATAACCTTAAAAGCTCCATATGGCAGGGCTGACCTTTTTGTTGCTTCTGCGCCGACAACCGCTACTCAAGGTCGTGATCCCATCCATCTTCTTACCATCCCAAACCATGGCACTCCAAATGGCCCAACACCGCGCAAATGAAGATTGAGAAAGATTGGTTACCTCTGCAACGGATATTAATAACATAATATAACCTGTCTAGAAAACAGTTCCTTTGAAAACTCAAATTATATCCTCTCTTTTCATGGAAAACACAAGTTGAAATCCAAATGGGATAGGCAACCATACTCGATGATAAATACATTCACACACATCCATGCAATATTGCAAGTTCCCTAGCTACGCCACTCAATTCTGCAATAATACTCGAAACTGTAGACAAAACACTAGGATTGGAAATCGAAATCCCGCATTGAAATGCATGATACAAAGACTAAAACTTGTTGAAGCAACACAACTCGGATCCGGGCAAAAGAAAACAAAGACACAGGCATATGTGATATATGTTTAGGAAGGGCATTTTGGTCAGTAAAGTTCTCCCTCTTTGTGGGTGTAGATGACGCAGTCGGAGGTGGGGTAGGAGACGCAGGTGAGCAAGTAGCCTTCCTCCATCTGTCCGTCGTCGAGGAAGGAGCCGTCGGATTGGTCGACGGAGCCGCCGGAGCCGGGCTTGATCTTGCCGGCGCAGGTCGAGCACGCCCCGGCCCGGCACGAGTACGGAAGATCGATCCCGGCGTTCTCCGCCTCGTCCAAGATGTAGCAATCGTCCGCGCACTCGAACTCGTTCTCCTCCCCGTTCTCCCCAATCAGCTTTATCTTGTACGACGCCATCATCGAAGCCCTCAAGCCCGCCGTTGATTTCACCCCGAACGACCTCGACACGCTCTTCGCCCACCGCAGAGATGACGGGAACTTCACCATGGAGCTGCTGAGCTGGCACCGCGCCGCCGCGGCTTTGTTGAATAAGCAAGCGCTCGCGCCCGAGACCGCAGACATGGTTGACATTTTTGGCACCTGGTTGATGTATATATATATATAGAACATTCGACATATTATTTTTTATACCCTCTCAAGTTATGTGATTGGCTTTATAATATAAGGTATCAATACCATATTGAAAGACTTTTTATAATTATTATTTCAAACTGAGGACTTGCAAGATGATTCAATTTCAACTTGAAAAATTATGATTCAGTTTATGACCAACTGATTCGCATAGACACAAGATGTAATGGGTTATGTCACATGTGTTTAGCCTTATAATATGTAAAACAAAACGGCATTGAAAATTACATTCTGTGACATACATAATGGCTAATTGATCTCTGGAGCACTATGAGAAGATGCAAGCTCATGGCTCTCTGCTCTTCACTCGAGGCTCCATTGATAACATAAGATTTCGTTTAAGTTAACTAAAAGGTTGAGGTAATCTGATATCTGAATACCAACAGCAAAATACTGTATGGTAGAAAGAATCTTATACAGTCGAGGGACAAAACAATTTAACGGAAAATAAAAGTCCAAAAATCGTTAAACTGATGATAAGACTAAAAACAAACATACACACAGCAAATGGGTACATCATGGTAACAATCTAAAAATGCAGATTGAACAAAACAACAAGATTAGACAAAGGGAATATACGAATAGTGAAAACTGAAAACACTAGAAAGAAGGAAAAGTGTGATAAACCTTGTGAGTTCTTCACAAAATCCAATATAGTAAAAAAAAAAAAAAAGGATCGATCAAAGAAAGATGGCAAACAACGATCAAATCATGTAGCACAGATCGTACGATAACTTACAAGAGTAGAGCTTTGAAGAGATGAGTGACAAGGGTTTTGGGGGGTTGTTTGGCTGCTTGAAGGAGGCGGAGAGAGCGAGGGTTGACGAGTAGAGAAAAGTGAGTCAGAAATGTGTATGGAAAAAACGAAGCCTAGATGGTATTTATTTATAAGCAAATTTCAAAATAAAATTAAAAGGGACGCCCTTTTTGAGTTTTTTGATGCGTTTAGTTTCGTGTTGTGACAATTTATTATTAGTAAAGATCTTTAATATTGTGTACACTGTATAGATTCACCGACCCCATGCATATCCCACTGGCCCACAAAACCAAAATATAATAAGAACAAATTAAATAATTGTGAGGGATTTCTATAAAATAATAAAAATAGAAAGGAAAGAAAATTGCGATTGTACTAGTAATAAATAAATAGGAAAAAAATTGCAATTTTACTTTCCTTTTTGCTGTGAGCAAATTAGTATGGGATAGATGACAAAGATCGAGGTTATCGCTTATGGTACCATTGCATTGGAACTCATATTCTATAGATACAAAGAAATTTTTATTTTAAGGAAATTTTCTAATTTAACAAACAAAACTGGCCAGTGGCAATTGGCAAAAATAACAATAAACACAAAATAATTGCGGGTCTGGTGTGTTTTTTTTTTTTAATAAAATAAAACTTTAACTATTTTTTTAAAAGAACGGTTGGTTATCAAGCTAATGACCTAATTACCCTATAAATATCGCAGATCAATGTAAAGATTCACATAACGATGCAATTGGGCTTAAAGTCCCCATTTTATTAGTTAAAACATATTCTTTTTAACGATAGAGATGCTAAAAAAAAGTGGTTCATGAATTGTGCAAACTTTAATTCTGTAAGGAGGTTGCGATAACTGGGAACCATAAATTTTTCTTGATCTCACACGCGAACCGGTCAGTTAATCGTTGAAATTGCATTGCCGGTTCTCAAACGCCGCTACTTTTGTAATACATATGTTTATTAAGGTCCACTTATATTTTTTGGGAGATATTTATATCACACCACTTAATATGGTGGCTGTTTAGTTCAATTGATATGGTGATTTAACAGCTCCCAAAAAAAAATCGATCTAAAATTATAAAATCTACTTAGAATTAGCAAGACCAAAGATTCTGGCGTCTTACGGATTAATTGTTTATACAGTCCCTTTAGATTTTTAGGAGATTATGTTCGAATTTGATCTATGTACTTTGAAGAACTGTTTTTTTTTCTTCATAGTCCGAGCCGTATTTGTTTGGATCCTACTCATTATTGGTATTTTAATGAGCTAAAAACATGTCCGAAACATAGTGCGCCTATTGTTCTTTTTCGTGTCGAAATAAGCACATATTGAGCAAACACACATATTTAATGTTAGATCTAATGTAAACATAGATCTCTTTTGCGTTGCGTTCAAAGATGTTCTATATTTGTATTTTTGAATACTTTAAGAATACTCCACGTTATTTGTATATTAAAAAAAAAAAAAAAAAGATCGATCATCTTAGAAAATATTATATAAATTTTTCCTCTTAAAAAATGTGTCGCATCATTTAAAAAAAAATGATAGTTTTTATAACAGTTATAGAGTTATGGTTATTTGCACCTATACAAGTTGGTAATTCAAAATAATTGTATATTTTCAAACAAACAAAAAAAATCAAAATAATTGTTGTAAACTATATGGATTTGTTAGTTCGTCCTTTGGCGATCATGTGAAGACAATTAATATGTAAAAATGCAATTATAAGACACGAGGGCTAACGAAATTTCAATTACCTATTTTGTATAGATGGCTTTTCATTTGCACCACGGGCTAAACATATATCATTGGATTTCATCCAAGTGCGGTTTCCATGTTATTCTTTATGCCGCCGTGCAATTATGACAAAGATCAACAAAAATATAATTTTATAGTATTAATCATGTATTTGCCCCATCAACTATAATATATTTAACAAGTGACTCGAAAATTTTAAAACTACATTTTCATCTCTTCGCGTTAGATCCAACTTTTTTTTCCGTCTGTTTGTCAAAAAATTTCGTCAAAATTCCAATTAAATTGTCATCTAGCTATTACACACTGCGATTAAAATGTAGTAAATTAAGAGGATACCCTTGTCTTTTTATAAACCCTATTTTTTAATAAGTTTTATATGCCTTCTTGGTTTTAAAATGTTTAAAGTAATAAATAAATTTGAAAAAGCTCAACCCTCTCTCTCTCTCCCTCTCCGATCATAGACTATAAATGACAATTTTACTCACGTACACACAAGATCTTATCTGTCTACTCGACTCACGTACACACAAGATCTTATCCATCATGAGTAGGGTCTTACATGAATTAAATTAAAGTAAATCTTATAATCATGTAAGTTATTAAATAATTATCACAACAATAATTGACGTGTAGTTATTTGCATAGAATTTCTAACAAAACTCGGGGAACTTCTATCACTCGAGCTTTTACACAAATACGCAATAATTGATCACGTAACTGCAAAAAAATTGATAATAATCTAATCACATGGGCCCTGACCTTATCTAATATAGGGAGAATTACATAACTAGCCTAAAAACGTGCGTCACTTTTCATAGATCAATCATGTTTTCAAAACATTTTGTCAGTAATCATTTCTCTTTTCTCCGGACAAAAATACCATTGTGTTTGAAATATGGTCAACAATCATTGGAATTTGGTTAACAATTATTAAAATCTGGTCAACAACTATTAAAATCTGGTTTACCATTTTTGAAATTTGGTCAACAATTTTTTAATTTGGTTAACAAATATTGAAATCTAGTTCAAAATATTGGTATATTGAAATCTGGTTAACAACTATTGAAATCATGTTAACATTTATTGAAATCTAGTATGGTTAATAGTTATTAAAGACAAAATGGACACTTCGAAAATTGAATTGGTTAAGCATGAGACATCCAACGAGTCTAGATCAGGTCAGAAAGCCATTGTCATTTGATAATGGCTGAAAAAAGTTATAGTTGTGAAGGAAAAAGGTTTCCAATTTGAAACCGATACATATCGATCTTTATAATAATTAAAATATTGAACCTATCGGCTTTACAAGAAAATGACGTATTATTGACAAGAAGAAATATATGAAGGCCGTTACCTTCATTTCAGAAGACATATTTCTAGTTCGGATGTAGAAAACAGTTACCAATTTGAAACTTATCAGGTTTACATGCAAATGGCGTATTTGTTAAGATTCGACACACAAATCCAACATAAAATAAAAGATAAAATTCACAAAAAATAAAATTATCACACACGAATTTATAGTGATTCACTTTTAATGAGAAATGTACGTTCACTTTGTCGCTGCAGATTCTCATTGAAAACCCAAATCAGGAGAAAAACAATGTTTCAACTCTCTTGTGCTCTACAATAAAACATCGGCGCATATGGTATTTATAAAAAAAATATTAAGGCTAACAGACAGATTTGAAATTCTCAAAATACCCTCAACTAATAACACTTACAATATTGTTGACAAGGATGAAGTATAATGTTCGCTTCTGAAATCGCAAAATTCATATACCAATTTATTCTCTCATTTTTTTTTTATTATGAAAAAACGAATTTATCTTTGTTAAAAAATACTAGGTTCCGAAACGAATGATTCCAAATCGCCGATCAAAACAACATCAGTTTCTGATGATGATGAACGTCACTCAATTACACCAACAACTGATCATAATGATTGTTATGGAGAATCATTGTTTCGAATATGCTGGGATGGATGAAGAATGAGGTTATTTTTTAGAATTACTTCTTTACCAGAATAAAAATTACTATGCAGACTTGGATGAAGCCAAGAGAAAAGTGAAGCTGAAAGCAAAGTGAAAGTCAAAGTCCGAAGGATTATAAATGACGATGCAACTTATTTATAGAATAAATTGTTGGCAATATAATAATGTTAGATTAAAGATATAAAGTTCTCTTGCACCTACTAGAGCTATCGTCTTTCTTGAGTGATCAACTCTCTAACAGTAATATCATTATAAAATGACATGAGATATGCTTTCGCATATTTGTAGCATCTTCTTCACATGATTTTTTTTTTTTTTTTTTTTTTGTCAAGCCCCTGATTGTGTGGTGTTGATGTATATTTCTTTGTAAAGAACAATGGTAGTGAAAAAAGAAAAGAAAAAAAGATTGAAAATTTTCAGAACTCCGGAGTTTTTTACCAGCCTATCTCTCGATTAAATATTTCTCACATATTTCAGCACAACACAAATTCAAAAGAACAAGAAACACACTAATGTCGAATGAATGTATTTCTGCGGTGAGTACTTGATGTGAGTAAATGTCAACTTCCGAACGATGGTATTGCAACTAGCATATGAGTAAACATCCATGTAGGTTAAAGTTAAAACAAAACAAACAGTAATTCCCAGAAAGAAACAGCATAATAATAACTCATGTCGTCCGTTCATTCACCGTCCTCTTTGACGTCAACCATGAAGGTGTACTTCTGATCGCATCCCAGATAGGCTTACACATGAAGCACAATGTGTAGGCATTGGTCCCCGACTCTGAGTGCGTCCTGAAGTACTCAACCTTCACCTTGGACTTTTTGTGCAGAGCGAGCCTCTTGATAACGAGCTGCGAGTTGGCCTTTGTGTCGCCCACCACCCTTCCTCCGCGGGCCGCTCCAGGGTCACCGCGTCCCCCGGGCCCACTGCCACCTCGTACGCCTCTAGAAGTCGGCGATGTCAAGGAGCTCACTGCCACTGCCACTGCCACCTTGTACGCCTCGTCTTGGAGGTCAGGGACGAGCTGAAGCACTCGATGGAAAGCCATTTTCAAGTAGCGGTGGAAAAGGCTCTCCATTGGGAATTCCCCGTACATAACTTCATGTAGTACTCTTTGCGGTGAGTGTGGAAGAGGATCACGCATTTGCCCGGTTTTGACGGAACATCATCTGCAGCACATTCGTGATGAGCTGGACGATAGCCTCGAAGTTGGCCAGATCCACGCCGTGGATGTGGATCTCGACAGGTGTGATATACACCACTCGGATGCTATCACAGCCCTTTTGGAGATTCCTCAGAACAACAAACTCTGCACAGACAGTCTTCCCACTCTCCCCATCAGTGCGGCGACCAAGACATTGCCGTCCTAGTTGTAAAGGACAATGATGACATGAGTCTGGACGGGATTGAAGTACTTGTATTCCCAATCAGATGATCGTACGATGGGTTTCTCAGAGCAGAAATGGGCAACGGCTACAATTCCAGCAACTCCATCGATGGAGGATACTTTTATGAGAGGATAAAGTGTCGGAAAGAGATGGGCAGGACACTCTGCGCACCGAGCCACCTATCTAATACAAATCGAATGGAGTAATGTGGTGGCGGGGGCTCGTTAACAGGGTCGGCCCAAACTCATTAGTGGCTCTAGGCGAAATAATATTTTTGGGCCTTTCAATAATAATAAAAATTTAAATATAAAAGAAAAAATACAATCAAATTTTTCGGATTGGGCATATATATAGTTTATATTTTTCTTGGATTGAGTATATGTGTTGATGCAACTACTTTGCATTTATTGGCGATGTTTAATTGGCAAAATTGCTCATAAAAGGAGGATATTTGTTGCTGATGTGGAGCCTTCACGCGGCAGAGAATATTTGATTTGTTGCAGATTTTGTTGCGACATATTCTGCGAATTTCTCGAAATCATCAAATATCCGCGAGATTTTCCAGGGATCTGAAGATATGATATCCCTGATGCCAGCAACTGAATCACACGCCCTAATTCGCTTTGAAGACTATATGAGGCGTCCTCCTTTCACACACCTACTTGACCCTTTTGGAAACACTTGTTTGAGAGCTTTATTTTGTGTGTTTTAGCTGAGCATTGAACGACCTGTGTTCAAGCTCTTAAGGTGTCAGTTACCTCTGCTTTGTTGCATATATACGGGTGATTGTATTAGAAGCAAGAGGTTAGGTTTTTCCTTTGTTTTTATCGGGAAACACTGTTAGAAGTCTCGGGAGAGAGCTTCTGTGAGAATCGAGGGGATCTCGTGCTTAGGGGGAGCCTAAGTTGCTGTTGAAGAGGATAGACGTAGGTTGGGTAGCTAGCGAGGGAGTCGTTTAGTGTAAAACCTTGTTGTACCACGTTATCATAGTAGATTGCTTTCCACCGGGCTAAGGCCCCCCAGACGTACGCATGGATTGCCGAACTGGGTCACCAATCTCTGTGTTCTTTATATTCTCGCACTTACAGGTTTCTCTGTTTTGATCACTCGAATTTTGGTGTTTGTCACAGAATCCGTCATAAGATATTCTGTGACATACGCACAGATCACGTAATTTCAATTGGTATAAGAGCGGTTCACTCCTCACCTTGAGTGTGATCCGTGGTGTTTACTGATCTGGTATTCGAGATGGATTTCATGAGGGAAGGTGTGTCGATTAGCCGACCTCCATTACTTGACGGCAGCAACTACTCCTATTGGAAGGCGCGTATGAAGGCGTTTCTGAAGTCCTTGGATGAAAAGGCTTGGAAAGTGATTCTCACGGGATGGACTCATCCGACCACTAAGGAAGCTGATGGAAGCTCGACTCTCAAGCCTGAAGAACGTTGGTCTCTTGATGAAGAGAGGCTTGCTAACTCCAACTCGAAAGCACTCAACGCCATCTTCTCCGCTGTGGATGCCAACACCTTCAAACTCATCCACACATGCGTGGTTGCCAAAGACGCATGGACAATCCTTCAAGTCCACCATGAAGGAACCGATACGGTACGTATGTCGAGACTTCAACTTTTGACCACCAAGTTTGAAAATCTTAGAATGGAAGAAAGTGAAACTATGAATGAGTTCAATTCTCGTCTTTGTGATCTGGCTAATGAATCGTTTGCCCTTGGTGAGAAAATTCCCGAGGAGAAACTTGTCAGGAAAGTTTTGCGATCGCTGCCCAAACGATTCATCTACAAAGTCACTGCTATTGAGGAGGCCAAAGACATAAGAAACATGAAACTTGAAGAACTCATGGGTTCTCTCTGAACCTTTGAGATGACGATTGATCCGGAGCCCAAAATGAAGGGAATCGCCTTGAAAGCGGATGTCCATGGAGACCTTGCACCCTCCGACGATGATGATATGGCTAAAAGCATTGACTTGCTGGCAAAGAACTTCGGGAAGTTTGGGAAGTACATGAAGAAGCTCAACCACAATTCAAGCGGGAATGTCACATAATCTGCCCCAGACAAATTCCACAACAACAACCGGGCTCTAAATCCTCAGAGAAAACCAAAGGCTGCTGAGACATCTTTTGACCAGAGAGGCAAATCCTAGGGGATACAGTGCAGAGAATGCGAAGGGTTCGGTCACATACAGGCAGAATGTGCAAATACGCTCAAGAAGAACAATAAGAGCTACAATACTACTTGGAGTGATGAAGAGTCAGATGATGAAGATAGTCCCAACAACCTCCTTGCATTCACCACTCAGGAAGCGACCGATCCTCAGTCTCATCAGGATGTCACAGAAAATGTCTCTGAAAAATTCTATGACAATGCTTTTTCCAGTGAGAGTGATGTTGAAATCTCATTGGAGTCTGTCTCACAAGCCTATCGTGAACTATTTAGTCGATGGACAGAAGTCATACGGCTGAATGAAAACCTTCGCACAAAGGTTACTGTCATCTCTAAGGAAAAAGAAGTGCTTGCCTCAACCGTTGCCTCTCTTCAACGATCACTCCAGTCAGAAAAGACACAGCAAGATAAGCTTCTCTCTGAATTTAATGCTCTTAAAAGAAATATTCGTATGCTCAATTCAGAAACATCCAATCTTGATGATATTCTTTGCTTGGGGAAAGATGCAGGAAATCATCACGGCATTGGCTATGATGCTTGACAACCTGGTTCCATAACCACGTTTGTAAAAGGCAGCAAAAAACCAGAGGAGGCTGATGTCACAGAATATGCTGAAACACCTCATGTGACGAGACGCAATCAGCGACGTCGGGTTTGTCATTACTGCCTAAAGTCTGGCCACATCAGACCTTGGTGCTATCGACTCCAAAAAGATTTGAAGAAGCAGTCTCAGAGTCAGAAAAAGACCGTTGCCCCTCCCGACAAGATTTGGAGAGTTCGTGAACCAGACATCCGATGCAATGTCGCTTACACTTCACTCAGAGCTATGACGACCGAAGATTGGTACTTTGATAGTGACTGCTCCCGCCATATGACCGGTCAAAAGGATCTTTTGAAGAATATCGAGACTTGTCCTAGTCGCCATGTTACCTTTGGTGACGGGGTCAAAAGGAAAATCATCGGTGTAGGCACACTGAAAATCACCTAGATCCGCCTTGGGTCTATGTGTTATCGAATCTTGAGTCATCACATTTGTGAGCTATTTCCCTTACCCAAAAAAAAAGAAAAAAAAGGAGAAAAAAAAAAACAAAAAAAAAAAAGAAAAGAAAGGAAAAAAAGAAAAAGAAAAAAAAGAAGAAAAAAAAAAGAAAAAAAAAACGAAAATAAGGAGGAATATCGGCACCAGCACCACCATCCACTTCCGCTGCCCCTACACGTGCTGGAACCGCCTCTGCATCGATCTCAGCCACTGTTGATTCTGCAGACGAGTCTTCCGTCGGTTCTGATGAGTTCTGAGACATGTTTGCTGCTCTGTATTGGAGGTGATGAGCTGGTTTGTCTTTTTATTGGTTGGCTTGCTTTGTACTCTTTCCTTTTGTCTTAGACTTTGGCTTTCCTTGTCTTCCGTTTTGTCAAGCATGTCTTCAGGCAAAAAGGGGAAGTAGTATCGAGGTTCATTAATATGTCGAGACTACGTTGATTACGCTTATATTTCCCATATTTTGTGTAATCTGTACTGATGCTTATCTAGGCTCACCTTAGCGCGCTCGCGAGTTACACTTGAACCTCGCATTTGTTGGAATCGATCTAGGGTTTAAGAAAAAGTTTAACGCTTCGTTAAGCGGCGGAATTTTAAAAATTTTCTTTTTAAGTAAAACTAGTTTTTACTAACCTAGACAAGAGCATGTACATGTAAATAAAAACTAATATGAGCTATTAAAGTTACTAACCTTTCTTGAAGCTTGAACCTTGTAGAAGCTTTTGGAAAGTTGCAACGCTCGTCTCCCCTCGCAGCACGTCTCTCTTTCTTTCCTCGGCAACTCGAGCAACCACGAAAGTTTCTATCACTAAATCACTCGAAAAGAAGGAATCAGTGAGTGGGCACTTTTAAACACTACGACTTGAGAACAAGTCTCGAAGTCGCAGAGCTAAACACTAGGTCGAGTGAGGACCTAGGTGCCAAGACAAGAAATAATCGAAAATAAACTAGAGAGAGAGAGAGAGGATTTTCGGCCAAAGTTCTAGAGAGAGAGTCTCTCAAATCTCTTAAACTTGGATGAATTAAAATGAGAAGAATGAGGCTCCTATTTATAGGAGAGGTCTCACCTTCAATAAGGTAGTTTCCTCTTCTATAAAATGAGCCAATTTCCTCTTTCTTTTCCTTGAGAAGCTCGGCCAAAATAGACTTCATTAAGTCTTGGAATAGTTTCCTATTTTGTTCCATGCCTTGCCTTGTCTCTCTCTTGGCCGAATTCCATATAGCATCCTCATGCAAATTTGTTTCCTCTTTTTCTTTTGGCAAGTATCTTGATACATTTATGCACAAAATATTCTCTCTTGGTTGGGTATGTTGGGCGCCTATGTCCTTCTAGAATGGGCTTCTAGAAGCTTTTCCATTTGTTCATGACAACATGAAAAAGGCCCAATAAGAATTTTATGAAATGAAATTAATTCACAAGGCCCAATAAACAAGTTATGGCCGAGTGACATTAAGTCATCAAATGAACTTGTCAAAAAATTTATTGACATTCATTTCGTCCTTTGTCTCAAAAGACAAAAATACCATTTTAACTATTTTCGTTCTTGTTTTGACTTAGCTTCCAGTTTAACTATTCCTATCGATGTGATTCGTGACAGTGACCTCATGGACCCAAATGAACAAAGCTTGAGCTAAACACTTGGACTCAAAAGTTCACAAACCTTTTCCAAGTTTAGCTTAATGCCAACTGACTCCACTAAAGAGCTGACACTGAAAATCTCTCGGTTCAAATGAATTTGTTTTCTACTCAAGAATTCGACCTAATTATAATGAGCGGATCCACTGAATATTATCTATGTTTACCCTTCATGAATGTCATCAGCTAGTCGGGATTTACTAAATTACCATTTTACCCTTCTAGCTGTTATTTCCTCAACTCCTTTGTCGCTTGTGAATAAGTTAGAAACAATGTATTGACGAGGAGCTAACAAGTCACATTGTTTCATCCAAAAGAGTCAGGACTCAATTTGGACACTGGCCAGTTCATTTATTCACACTCCAAGGAACAAAGCATGAGGTGACATACATTGCATTTCAGCAATCTTGTACATGAATTCCATATCTATGAGAAGTTCACAAAGTTACTCATGACAGACTCACAACTTAGTACTTCACCAATAGGCCTTGTTCGGAATCACATAGTGAGTCCGAACTTTGACTTTCTCAAATGAGAATACTAAGGTGTGAAATGACATGTCTCATTTCAGGATTAAGGTAAGCATGATGCAATTCATACATAGTGACTTCGAGACATAAGAGGTTAAATGGTTTGTTCTTATATTGTCTCTAGAAGTGCACTGGTCAATTCAGTACCTTCGGAAGATACCTAGAAGAACTATAGAGTCCCCAACTCTCAATGCCTCATAACCAGACATCATAGATTCTTCTAACAATCATACTGAGGTCAATAGTCCTTTGACCCTAAGATTGCGAATATATCGTTTTAAGCAAACTACGAAGAGTTTGTTCATGCAAATCTACATTTGTCTCTTCGTAAGTTGTTAAGTTTGTTTATGGACTAAAAGACTATGGTTTTATCATAAAGCTTCAGATAAGGAAGATTGAATGAACGTTTCAACTTTATTAATGAATGAATAGGCAATTACAAGCAAGAGTCTTCATGAGACTTTATTACATCAAATATTCAAAATAAAGACTACAACTCTTCTTGTGGGCACCATTGACAACAAACTCCCACTTGACTCAAAGAAGGTGTGTGTAGTCCTTCATGCCTAATCCCTCACGATGTTGGTCGAAGACCATGTTCGCTAGGGCCTTGGTGAATAGATCTACCAGAGATCTACTTCACCTCCACGTCTCCGCGTTGCGCGATCTCTCGAATCAAATGGTATTTCCTCTCAATATGCTTAGAGCGCTTATGGCTTCTAGGTTCCTTTGAGTTAGCGACAGCCCCACTATTATCACAATAAAGGGTCATGGGCTTGTCGACGTTTGGAACAACTTCCAAATACTTAAGGAATTTTCTAAGCCATATAGCCTATTTGGATGCTTCACAAGCAGCCACATATTCTGCTTCCATTGTGGAGTCAGCAATGCAAGATTGCTTAATACTTCTCCACACAACAGCTCCACCATTAAGGATGAACACAGATCCCGAAGTGGATTTCCTGGAATCCTTATCCGTTTGAAAATCGGAGTCGGTATATCCCGTCACAGTCAGGTCAGTACCTGAGTATGTAAGCATCAAGTTCCTAGTTCTTCGAAGATACTTAAGAACATGCTTAACAACAATCCAGTGCTCGGGTCCAGGGTTGGATTGGAAACGGCTAACTACGCCAACGGCGAAACATATATCAGGTCTAGTGCAAAGCATAGCATACATGAGGCTTCCTACGGCAGAGGCGTAAGGAATCTTCCTCATGTCTTCAATCTCTTGTGCAGTCTTGGGAGACTGGTCCTTAGAGAGTGAAACTCCATGCCTAAAGGGTGTTTGACCCCTCTTGCAGTCTTGCATCGAGAAGCGATCCATCACCTTATCAATATAAGATGCTTGAGAGAGCGACAGGGTCCGGTTTTTCCTATCTCGAAAGATTTGGATTCCCAGAATGTACGCGGCTTCTCCTAGATCCTTCATATCGAATTGCTTTGCCAGCCAGACCTTAACCTCAGATAACTTACCCACGTCATTACCAATGAGTAGTATATCATCGACATATAGTACCAGAAACACAACTTTGCCTTCGTGTATTAACTTGTAAACACAAGGCTCATCTATTGACTGTTCAAAGCCAAAGCTCTTTACAGTTTCATCGAATCTAATATTCCATGACCTAGATGCTTGCTTTAGTCCATAAATGGATTTAAGCAACTCACAAACCTTGGTCTCTTGACCTTTATCCACGAAACCGTCTGGTTGAGCCATGTAAATGCGCTCGTCAAGATTGCCATTCAGAAAGGCTGTCTTGACATCCATTTGCCAGATCTCATAGTCGAGAGCTGCAGCTATGGATAGGAGTATGCGGATGGATTTAAGCATCGCGACTGGCGAAAAGGTTTCTTCATAGTCAATCCCTTCTTGTTGGGTATAACCCTTTGCCACAAGTCGTGCTTTGAACGTCTCGACGTTCCCATCAGGACCCCTTTTCTTCTTGTATATCCACTTACACCCTACGGGTTTAATCCCTTCAGGAAGGTCTACAAGTTTCCAGACTTTGTTGACATACATCGAGTGCATTTCAACTTTCATGGCGTCAAGCCAAAGGTTTGATTCAGAACAAGCCATCGCTTGGCTATAGGAAACAGGGTCATCCATGTCGGAGACGGCTACAAGAGAGTCTCCATAAGACATGTACCTGTCAGGCTTTTGGGTAGCCCTCCCACTACGTCTAAGTACTACTTGACGAGATTCTGATGAGTTAGGTTGTGTTTCAGTTGGGGTAAGAACAGTTCTTACAGATGAGGTAGAAGCTTCCTCACCCAACTTTTCTTCAAGCACAATTTTGCTTCTAGGATTCGCATCTTTCATAAAGTCCTCCTCGAGGAAACGAGCATTCGTGCTAACGAAAGTCTTATCGTCCTCGGGACTATAGAAAGTAAAACCTTTGGTTTCCTTCGGATATCCTACAAACAGGCACAATTTTGACCTACTAGCCAACTTGCTAGTCTTTTGCCTCAGCACGTGTGCAGGGCAACCCCAAATTCGGATGCGGCCAAGATTCACTTTACGGCCAGTCCATCTCTCATAAGGAGTACCAGGAACCGTTTTAGACGAAACTTGGTTCAGAATGTAGGCGGCTGTTTCGAGGGCATATCCCCAAAAGGAAAGCGGGAGTGATGAGTAACTCATCATCGATCTAACCATCTCCATAAGAGTTCGGTTTCTTCTCTCTGACACTCCGTTTTGTTGAGGTGTGCCAGGTGCGGTAAGCTGAGAAGCGATACCTTCTTCTTTAAGAAATTCATCGAACTCTCCAGACATATACTCACCACCTCGATCAGATCGAAGGGTTTTGATCATTTTGCCAGTTTGCTTTTCCACTAAAGCCCTAAAGACCTTAAATACGTTAAAGGTCTCGGATTTGTGTTTGAGCAAATAGACAAACCCATATCGTGAGTAATCATCAGTGAAGGTAACGAAGTATTCGTATCCTCCACGTGCCTGTTGGCTGAGCGGACCACATACATCAGAATGTATTAGTTCCAGCAACTCAGTGGCTCTTCGACCTTTATCAGAGAAAGGTCGCTTAGTCATTTTTCCTTCTATGCAGGATTCACAAGTAGGTAGTGAACCTATTGCAGAGGCTTGGAGTGGACCATCCCTCACAAGTCTCTTAATCCTTTCTAGACTGATATGACCAAGTCTTAAGTGCCATAGGTGTGTTGATTTTGTTAGATCGGAGGATTCAGAAAGTTTGATCCTCTTTGGCTCCCTAATTAGATCATTATCTATTTCGGTGTCTAAAAGAGAAGGTTGAGTGGGATAGATGTAGAAAAGAGCATTCTTCATACATGCATCAGTGACAAAAGAATTATCAGGAAACGAAATACGAATTCCATTCTTAATGAACTTTAAACAATAATCTTGCTCACGAAGACGAGCAACGGATATTAAGTTCTTCCCAAAGGTAGAAACAAAATATACATTATTCAAGTTTAAAGTGCGGTCTTCAAAAGACAGCGTCACGGATCCCACAGCCTTTGCAGACACCAGGCTCCCATCACCCCATTTGAAACAGAACTCGCCTTCCTCTAAGCTTTTGGTTTTCTTGAAACCATTCAAGGAACAACAAATATGGTTAGTAGCAGCGGAGTCAATAATCCACGATGATACATTATCAGCTACTAAGCATGCTTCGGTAACTAGTACAATACTATGTTCCTTTGCTTTGAGATAGGCGGGACAGTTCTTTTTATCGGCCTTGTAAGGTCTCTTCACAGTTCCAGAGGCGGAGGCTTTTTGCTCAGTAGCATGTGCCTCTCCTTGATTCCTCTTTCTCTTAGTGAAACCTACAGCAGTGTGAAGTTCCTCCATAAGCTTGGTAACAGTGTACTCTAGCTTGTTAATGGAGTAGTTCATCTTGAAGGTATCAAGAGATGCGGGGAGAATTTCTAAGATCATATCTATGACATTCTTCCCATCATTCTCAGATCCTAGGATTTCCATTTTATTCAGAAAACTAATGATCGGTATCATA